>NW_009600351.1:3938-11900 GCF_000690535.1 Cariama cristata
CGAGGCACCACCCAAATCTCCAGCCGGGCACCCCAGATCCCCCCCGAAGGGCTGCTTTGCTTGCAGATGTCCCCACAAACCCTGTCATCCTGACCTGGACAGCCCAGAGAAAGCCTCAGCAGGCAGAGAGGGCAGCGGGGCGATTTCTGCACCCTTTAGATCCTCCGGATGCTTTTTGCTAGGGTTCACCCTTGCAAACGATGGGGAGGGGACCCAACGCCTCGCTGGCAGGACCCCCGCCCCCTGCACTGGTCAGCACCCGCTGTCACCTACCTCGGGTGGGTGCACGGGAGGGGAGTTTTGGGTCCTGGGTGGGTGGCTCAGACAGGCTGGGTTCACTCGGGGCTTGGGGTCCCTTGTTCTTGCTGACGGGCATCGGCTGGGGCAGCACTTGCTTGGGCAAACCCTTGAAGAACCAGGCGCCCGAACGCTTCCACACCTGAGGGGGTACAGGCAGCGGGGTGGCACTCATGTCTCAGGGGGATGCTGGGTGCAGACCTGGCAGCCTTCACCCCCCTGCATCACCGAGGTCTTCCTCCAGCAGCCACCACACAGGACATGCACCCCTGTACCCCCCCTGCCCAGCAGCAACCCTGCAGCCCACCCCGCTAATTAATTCACTCTTTGGCTTTTGCACACTGTAGGTGGCAAGGAGCCCATCTCTGGTCACAACAGCCTCTTCAGCCCCAAGACTTTGTTTTCAAGGAAAAAAAAACCAAAACATTTCATATAGAAAACAAGATCATCCTCCAAGAATCAAACTCAAGTAGCTGGGCAAGGTCTAGTGGTGATGGGGACCAGGCTGAAAGTCCCTGGGAGCATCCCCCAGCCTGGAGCTGCTCCCGTCTCAGAGATCTGGTGTGGGGACAGTGCACAGGGTGAAACCAAGGGCAGGGAGCGCGTCCCCACTTGGGCGAAAAAAACACCCAGGGACAGGAAAAGTGCCGGGGCTGCCACGCTCACCTCCCGCTGCTCGCTGCAGATCTTGCACAGCCAGATGGCATGGGGCCGGCTGTTGGTGGTCTCCACCCCACACTTGGTGCAGACGTTCTGCAGAGAAAGCAAAGCGCTGGGTGGCAGCGGGGACATCGCGGCCACCGAAAAGTCCCATCGCACCAGCATCACCCCTTGGGAACGTGAGGTTAACGAGAGCTCTCCCGGCACAAACCTCGGTGATCGCAGAAAACCCCCCCGGGGATGTCCCCTTGTGCCACGGGTGGAGGGATGCTGGGCAACCCAACCTTGCACCAAAAGACCGAGGTGCCCGTTTTGGCATCGGGGAGGGGTTGTGTGGGTCCGGGGGTTCGCGTTCGGGTGCCCAGCAGCGGGGCGCAGGGAGACGCCTCACCTTCTTGCAGTCCTCGCAGACGACGCAGGCTGATCCCCGCGGTCCCAGCTGCTCCCCACAAAGGATGCAGCGGTTCACCCCGTCCCCCAGCACGCTCCGGCGCATGTCCTCCAGTCGGGTCATGAGTCGCCTAGCAGAAAGGGGACAGGGGTTGTCAGGAAAGACACGGCACGGCCGGGATGCTGGGATCCCGGGATCCCACTCCCAAGGGCCAGCTCCTGCCTTTGGTCCAGTTTTGGTGCAGCTTCCAGCAAAACCGCTCCTCTTCCAGCTACAGGGATGCAATTGGGGGGGAAAAAAACCCAAACACATCCCAGGGGACATATTTGAGTATTATATTCCCCTATAGCTTTATCTTGCATGACTATTAATTTCCACTGACACCGGCAGAGAGCAGATACCGTTCCCACATACGCACACGGGCATAAAATCCATCCGAGTCAGCACCTTCACGCAAAGCGGTTTGGCACCAGGGAAGGAGCTTTTTCCCCCAAATGGAAACCTTTCGACCCTGTCCCAGTGACTGCCTGCAGAAGAGATCTTGGGAGGGCTCTGGCGGGAGGACTGAACGAATTAATCAGTTTTCTCATTTTCTAAGGAAAAATATTGCATGTAATTCACTTTATGGAAATTCTTAGCCCTTTGAGTGAAATGCAAAAAGCCCACTGGAGAGCAGGCTACAAAAACACATCTGTTTCCTGCAAAGGTAAAAAAAACAAAACCAAAAACTCGTTAGGCAACTTCTGAAAAAACCAGCAGCGGCAAAAGCAGTTTGCAAAGCAGGAGCAGGAGCGAGCTCCCTGCCGAGCACCCGAGAGCTGGCAGCGAGTGGCACGCTCAGTTAACCCAGAATCCTGGCCCTAAAAATAGCACTCGAAGGCAAAAAGGATGCATTATTTATGCCATTCAGCGAGGAAGGCGAAGGAACGAAGAAAGGGAGGAGGAGATCCAAGCTCACCGGAGAAAGCAGCAGCCCCCTTCACCCATGGGGCTGCCATCCGCTCCCACGGCAGCCTGACCCAAATCTGACAAAGCTGCTAACACGGCGTGCCATAAAAAACACCCGACGTTTAAAAGACATTTTCCTACATCTCCGATAACAGCTTCGGATTTATGGCTGCTCGGCTGCCAGCACCTTGGAATCGCTCCTGAACAATATACGAGCTCCCCTCTATGCAGGGTGCCTCTGCGGTCGGTCTCTGGCCGCTCGTAGGACGGCCAACGTCCGGTGGACTGCACGTGGAAAAGCAATGCCGTTACCGTACGTGGGTGCTTGACAAAGGAATAGCAGCAAGAGTTGGGGAGAGAAAAAAAAAAAAAAAAAAAAAAGAAAAAAGCATCGTGGAACATGCAACCGATTACAGTTCATAAAATGCTGGAAACTCGCTGCAGTCCAAGAGGAGCATCCCGAAGCACTTCATCAGCCACCGAGTCAAGCCTAAAGCAGGGACGCAGCTCCGTGACTCGACGTACGTTATCTGACCAAAGCCGCGGTGTTACACCATCTCGTTTAGGTGGAAGACACCAGCCACGCTAAAACCCACTGGAGAATTTCCCCCTCCTCCCCACGCAGGGGCTTCTTCCCCAGGCTCAGGGCTGCCGATGCGGAAGTGCCTCCTGAGAATCCTTAACGAACCCGCAGCCCGCTCCCAGCGAGGAGCTGGGAAAGCTGGGGCTGGGCAGCCAGCAGAGCCAGACGGAGCCAGCAATCGGCGCGGGGGGGAACCGAACCCATGATTTTCACAGCTACGGTGTCACCAGACAGCAGATGGGCGAGCTTGCAAGTTCCTTCAGCCTTTATCGCCTGAAGTTTCAGCAGCAACATGACCACGGACTCTCTAAATAGAGCAATTCTGGTTCTCATCCTTTCGTTGAAAAAAAAAAAAAAAAAAAAAATAACATCCTCGGAGCACAGCGAGGTGCTTTAATGCCTTTCCACTTTGCTCTTAACGGGGAAGCTATCTGCTAAGCCTAACTCCTCGCTCCGGCATTATTCCCGAGAGATGCGGCTGGCTGTCCCTGCCCTTCGGCACCTGCTCACCGCTTCGCAGATGATCCATAGGTGATTTCTCCCTAGGGAATAAGGCAGCTGCCAGACCCACCACCTGCCCTCGGTGCCCACCCCAGCTCCACGGCCAATACACTCTCCTGCAAACACGGAGGTCTCGGCGATTTCAAGAGAGCTGCATCATCCCCTAAACACCCCGCCAGCAACGAGCAGTATTCCAATTAAAACCTGGAAACTGGCGGTTCCCCAAACATTTCTTATTTAAACCAAATGAATCACCCCACGGTTGTTCCATCCCACGTCCCACCACATACAAAACGCAGGGTCCCCCCATAAAGAGTCCCCAACAGCAAATAACCAACAACATCCAGCTTCTGTCGCAGCACATCGCTCCCACCTCGACAGGGGAAACATTTGGGGGGCAAAATCTTTTTTTTCCTAGCAGCGAAGCAGATGTCCAAGCCCTGTATCTTCTGCAATTTCCCCTCCCTGGGCTGCAAGAGCTCTGCTCCAAGAGCAGCAGCTTCCAGTTGGAAATCTGCAAGCCCAAACAAACTTATTATAGAAACCAGAACAAATGGCACAATCAAATGGGGAGGAAAAAAAAAAAAAAAAAAAGCCTTTGCATTTCAAGAGATTCATCATTTAGCTGCAAAATCTCTCCCAGTCTCTCATTTACCAGAAGCAGCTCCTTAAGAGGTTTTTCTTTTCTAAACCAGCCTCAGCAGTCAGTACACACACCTGCCGCACCACTTTCAAACGAAGCACATTTGCCCTAATTAAAATATCCATTCAAACCAGAGAAACTGGGGTTTTTTTTCCCCTGCCCCGATTCCAATGCTGCCATGAGAGGACTGTATCAAAAGTTGAAATTTCAAGTCCTGGCCTGAACCTGGCAGAAAGAGGGCAGGACCTGGGAAATGGGGTATCGCACCAAGATGCAGAGGCTGGGACGCTCCGGATTAAGGTGATAACTGGGAGCAAAAAAGCCCACGTTTCTCTTCGACTCCATCCAGCACCCCCCTACACGCGTGCCGGAGCCCCACGTACGTGCTCTTCTCCCACTGCTAACCGGTGGGATGCCCTGCCCTTGCCCAGGGAGCACTCGGGAACAAGCTTTCCGCCTTCCCAAAAGCTTTTCTCTCCCTCTCCCCTAGATATCATTCGTTTCTCATTTTTATTGCTCATAAAACAGCCATCCAATTCATCACCCTCCCTTGTACCTCTCCAGGACCACAGCAACATCTTCCATACCGTTATGTGCCCTTCAAAGCGCCCATCCCTCTGGCCTCTGTAAGACTAACCAAAGAGCAGGAAACACGCTTCAAATTGTTAGAATAAGGGGGGAAAAAAAAAAAAACCCAAAAGAGGAATAATTGGAGCCGGTGGCAGGGAGCTGGCTGAGCCCAGCACCCGGGAGCATCACCGCTCCTGGAGACAGCCCTGCGGAGAGGGAGAGCGTTCGTCATCCGCCAAAGAAATATATATTAGTCACCGATGGCAGCAAGATATAAGAATGGGGCGATACGCTATATCTAAAACGCTTAACATGCACCTGAGATGATAACAGCAATAAAACAGTCCCCCGATAATATAATAGCTGCCTGACCCCATAAATACGGTTTGGAAGGAAAAGGTGAGCGGCCCCGGGGCAGCGAGGGCTGGTGGGAGACCTCCCCTGCCCGCACCCACGAGCCCCGGCGCAGGCTCCGGCATCGGCATTTTCTCTTGTGCCGGGACCAAAGCAAACCAGAGAGGGACAGAACGTCACGGGCATTAAGTGCTGATGATCTCTGGAAACAAGCCTTAATAGCGGGGCACGCACGCAAGAGTTTGTTGTGTTTAAATATTCATTGCCGCTTTGCAGAAATGAACGGCTGAAGATGTGCCTAATGGGTTTTAAATCGTGTCGGGGCGGACGTTGAATGCAGCAGATGATGAACTGCGGCACGGGGGCGGGAGAAGGACCTGACCTGTGGGGCAGGACCCCATCCAGGGCACCACGAGCTGGGTGCTCCCCAGCCCCACGTGGGAACCAGCGGGGATGGCCACAGCCACCACTTCCACGGCAAAAAGAAATTCAAGTAAAATACAAAGGAGGTCACAAAGTGCCTCCAGAGTTAAGCACTGACCTGCCTCCATGGGGAAATCATGTGCCTTAAAGGGCTGAATATTAAATTAAGGATAATTTTAATGGTATAAAGGAGACAAGAAAAGAAGCCAAGCTACAGATTAAAGAAAACATAATTAAGATGAGGATGAAAAATCAGATGCAATTTTCTTCCCTTCCAAGCGCACAGGTAACTAAAGGTAAAGCATCACGTGAGCTTTTACAGGTCAGCTTCCAAAGCCCATCCTTTGTCGAGAGCCCTCGCTATGGAGAGAAGACGCCCCGGGAGGCCAGGGAGATTCATGCACCTGAAAGTATCCCGTTCCATGGCAGTGCATCGCTCCAGGTGCTTGCTGCCTCCTCTGAGCCGTTCCAGGAGGGTTGTTATTTCGCAGGCTCATCCCGGTCTCAGAAATAAGGGAGGAGGAATTTGGGGGAAAAGCAAAACCCCCAAAACCCCACAAAAATTCAAGAAGCACATGAGCTGTCTTCTGGCCGTGAATTAACCTCATCTCTTCTAGAAGCTGGCATCTCGGGAGATATTTCTGTCTGCCTCCAGAAACTACCTTGCCCTTCCTAGCTCCTATTTTTATTTTTGTGTTGTCTGAACACAAGGAAGAAAATATGAGACTGTGGTCCCCAGAGAGCATCTCTGCTGCTGGTCACCGAGGTTAATGACTTAATCCCCTGTGACTTCAGCCATCTGCTCCAGCATTACGCATGTGTCATCCCAGCAATAAACAGCCAAATTAAAATGCAATCCTGCTTGATAGCTGGTCCTTTCGGAAGAAAGGTGAGAGGCTGTGACCCGTGGGGAGACAGTCAAACCATCGCACTTTTAGAGGGGACTGGAAGGAAGGGAATAGCTGCACCCAGGCAGGGGGACAGCCAGATCCAGGAGCGATGTGTCACGTCACACCAGGGAGAACCGGCTCCGTGCCGCAAGGCGCTCTCCAGAAATGGCCACTTCTAACTTTGGATGATCTAAGATATTTTCTTCGATGCCAAGAGCACGATGGACCTCATTAAGCAGCAGAGTAGACTCGCTGCCTTATTCACGGCACCCAATTATGGGTGCATGATGGAGCCAATTACTGCCTGGAGGTGCTCCTGCACCAGCTGGGAGGAACGGGCTCCCCGGGGACTGCAACTGGAGCATCCCCACCACCACCACCCCAGCATCGCCACAGCAGAAGATGGCACAGACCCACTGCAGGGACCCCCCGAGTCCAGGCCAAGCAGGGAGGGAGATGGGACGAGAACGGATCCGTCCTCGTTGCAGGTCCGCTTTGCCTCCGAGCCCTCTGCCCGCTGGCTTCCAGCCCCTGCGCCCCTAAACTGGCCCAAAGGATTATCCTAATCCCCAGGCAGTTGTGAAGTCCTTCATCAACTCAAGCCTGACACGCTCTTGCTGTATCACTGTTTAAGACGATTTCAGCTCCTATTATCCTTCTCTGTGCTATGAGACAAGGACCCAGCCAAAAAAAAAAAACCAAAACCAAACCACACGCCAAAGTGCCCCTGTCCTACAATCCTCATCAGCATCCAGATCACGTATCCCACCGGCCTCCATCCACCCCCAGTGCTAAAAATACTCTTTCACTAGATTAATTTGAGCTGGGTTTGACATGAAGTCCAATTCCACAAACATCTTCTCAACAAGGAGCATCGATTTGTTCCCACCCTGCCCCGGCTGGCCGAGGGAAGGGGCTCGTGGGACGGCGGATACAGGAGCGGGGACGTGAGAGGGCAGGAGACGGATGGCACTAAATCAGGAGGGACTTCAAGGCACGAGGAGGTTCATCTGCAGCCAGCACCCAGCTGCAGACTTCAGGGCTGCTCAAGTATTTGATGTAAAGCTCAAATGCCCCCCCTCAAACACATCCGCTTCGCAAGACAACTCCAAGTACTTACTGCATGTTCCCCCTGTGGAAGCACAGTCACTTCATGTAAGTTATTCCTTATATTAACCAAAACCAGGGTTTTAATGGATCTGCTTTTTTTTTTCCCCCTTACAGGAATAGAAAATCCCAGAAAAATCCCATGAAATCAGGCTTTCCAGGGGCACCTCCCTAGAGCAGCCCTTCCGACCGAGGGACACTCACAACCGCTGCATCCCTGCCAGGGGCCAGCCTGGCAAACCCGGATTATTTTGTAATATAAGGAGCTATCCTGGCTAACGTCCGAGCAGCTCCTGAACGAGTGCGTCTGTACGAGACTGATACGGATGCTGTCCCATATTTCTGTAGCTGCACATCCTCCAGCTCTTGTCGTGCAAGCCAACAAACACAAAGGAGCTGGCAAGGCTCCGGCTCACGCCTACGCGCAGGAGGGAAATCGGCTGCACCGGCACATCCGCCAGCCTTCCCCTCCTCTACTCCGAGTCCTCCGCCCAGCTTGGGGTTTTTGGGTTTTTTTATGAATGAGGATGAGAAAAACCTCCTCCGACTCGGCTAACGAAGGTAAAAGGGAGAGTTTTCTGCAGGTTGCAAACAG
>NW_009600351.1:11929-15119 GCF_000690535.1 Cariama cristata
AAACCCCCCAAAATGACAACAACAACAACCCCCAACTCATCTCTCTCCCCTACAAGTTGATTTAAGCATAAGCCAAAGAGCATCACATTTAAGAGGAATTCCTACTGGGCTGCGAATGGGCGAAGCTGGGGAAAATACAGTTTGTAAGCACTTTTCGGGAATGAATCACCACCGTTCATAGCTACTTTCACCTGGTTTCTCCCAGAAAGCCGGGAGAGGAAAGCGTTGTACGTGGTAACGCGAGGCAATGCCAACTGGGGACCCCCCCGAGGCCAGGGGAGCAGCAAACCCGTGGGGCACGTGGCCAGCACACGGCCTCTGTCGAGGCAATCCCTGCCCAAGCTATTCACAGACCCTAACGAAATATTTCTAAAACCAAGTCAATAAATCCACCACGTAGGAGGCCACGGGCTGCAGCCACCGAGGAAGACTGCGTGCTGCAGCTGGAGCACCCCGTGACCACATGGCAAATGCATATTCAATATTTAAGGGTTATTAAGCAGCCGGGCTGATGGATTAAAGCTCCGGCTGTGGCACGAGGCTTTGGGGGTGCAGGCAGATCCTCTCCGCGTTTCACCAAGCGCCTGCCTTGCCGGGCCATGTCCCCGTTTGCTGAGCAAAGCTGGCCCGGAGCTACAAGAGGGGCTTTGACGTTCTCCCAGGTGGCGGAGAGCACAGTCCCTGCCTGGGCCTGAGTATTTGCCCTGCAAGGGAGAGGAGAGTAAAAAAAACACAACAAAACCAAACCAAAAAGCAGTCGATGCTTAAGCTCAGCAAGAATAAAACGCTCCTCTGTAATGAAAAAAGGCATGACGCCTGACAAACCGGATTATGGGCATCCCCTCTGGAAAACCAGCCCCAGCAGAGCAAGTCGATACCGAATTATTAGCATTATTTTGCCTGGTACCTTTGCCCGGGCAAGGTAGAGATGCAGTAAAAGCAAACACGGGCACTTCTTGCCCTCTGCTTCACGCCAGGTGCATCGGCACCAGGGATGCCCCCAGCACCCACCCGCAATCGTGGGTACCCCGCCACGGCTGTGGTTGGGGGCGCGCCAGGCCCCCCAGGAGCTGGGCCCAGCGCAGGGCCAGCACCGAGGCTGGGCATCACTCAGACCTATTCAGCATCGCAGGCAGCTCATTTCTGGGTGGGAGGAGGGATTAACCACCGGGACACACGACTGGAGGGGGTGATGGATCCATCCGTGTTCCCAAAACAAGATAAAACGCCTTTTGGTCAGCTGTGGCTTTGCCGGCACTCACGGGTGCTCGGGCTCAAGACTTGGGCAAGCAGCAGCATCTTCACTCCCTGAAATGAGATGTTACTAAAGATCCCTTCTGCATCTCGCAGGGAGCAGGAAGAAAATAAAAATAAAATTAAAAAAATCAGTGAGGCTATAAATTCTTGGTCCAGAACACAGCGGCACAGGGAGCGGCAGCGGCACACCGAGCAGCTCCCTCCCTCCCCTGCTTACAGGTTCCTCCTGGCCAAGGACCAACGCCAGCTCAAAAAGATCCCCCGCAGGCTCCCTTTCAGGAGAAACACTGCAGTGCAGTAGCTGCCGGCCCGGAAAGCAGCCAAGCCAGCGCTTTCCCCCACGGACACCGGTAAGGCGCGGGGTCCCACCCATCCCCGCCAGCGCGGTGGTGTCGGTACAACCATCGCCTTACCCGATGCGCTCCTGTTCCATCTCCTCCATCTTCTCAGCCCGGGCGATGACTCGGTTGATGATCTCCTTCTCCTCGTCCGTCAGCTCCTCGCCCTTACGCTGCCGGTCGGGCTGCCCACCCCGCGCTGCCCAGCCGGAGGGGAGCCTGTGGGGAGAGGAGGCGGGGGGCCAGGGCCGTGTTCACAGATCGTGCGTGTGCATGCACGGGTGTGTGCGTGCAACCACACGTCTGCGTGGGCAATAGCCAGGCGCTAATTCCCAAGCCCAGGACGAAGGGGTATGCTACCTCCCCAGCCTCCAAGCTCTCGTCTAGCAGAGAGATGGTCCCCACCCACCAGGTGAAAGCTCTTATTTCCATTTTTGGGGGGGATTCATATGGAAACACTTGTTTCATATGGAGAAAACAGATTTGCTTTTCAAATATATTCTCGTTATTTCCACGTTAAGCATCAACTGACACGGTTCCTTTTGCGCCCTGCTCTCTGCTGCCTAACACCGGGTTTGCCAGCGAGCTGCGGTACCGGGGCAATGACTGCAGGAGTGGGTGGTTTTTTGGGTACATTTCATCAAACATGGGAGTTTTTCCTCTCCTAACATCATTTCCAAAGAGCCTTTGGCACAGCGTGGCCATCAGGCAGCTTTAACCCGGTGACACGGTAACGTCTGCCACTCAGCCTTGCAAATGAGCAGGCGGCAGACGGGCAATGCTAACGAAGGATGCGCAAGGCAAACACCTCTCCCCTCCTCATCTTTCCACTCATCTAAAGACCTTTCCTGGATCTTTTCCCCCTGGGCTGAGCAGACTCGCACGGTCTTAAACCTTAAATTCTTTACAACCCTGTGCAGTGCTTCCCAAAATTAATCATCTTTTTCTCGCATCCACAGCAAGGTCTTTCCTGTTCTCCCAAGACCGTCAGAGTAGCAGGTGAAGAGCAATAAGGCAAAAAAAAGCGAGCGCGATACTTACTGCTCCTTCTCGCTGCTGGGAGGCACAGGGAAAGAGAGGGAACAAGGATTAGGTGAGAGAAGGGATGAGGACAGCTCGGCCAGCGCTCTCCCCACCTCGGGGGTGACGGTCCCCACCAACGTGTCCCTCTCCATGGAACCCCACCGCTCCTCCAAAGGGGCACGGAGCAGCGAGCTCCGAACACGAGCTTCGCCCAGCCCCTGCATCATCGGGGTACCCAAAACCAACACCCATCCATGGGTGCTGCCACCACCCACCTACCCAGCCGGGACATAGATCTGCAGCATCACCCTGCACGGTGGCCACGTTGGAGGGTATCAGGACAGACGGACGGGGCTCCTCGTCGGCACTGGGGTGCGTGGGTCTGTGCCCACCACCCTTCTCAGGGCATTTAGGAAGCAACACGGCAAAATGTCCCCATCCAACCGGTGCAAACCCAATTCCCAATATCCCCAGAGGAAGAACCGAGCCGGCTGCACCCACATCACCTCTCACCCCCAGGAACTCTCCTCCCTCCCGCACCGGCAGCATCCCACAGCCCCCGGCCACCTCCC
>NW_009600351.1:15150-16739 GCF_000690535.1 Cariama cristata
CCTCTCACCTGGCCCGGAGAGACATGGTCCTGTCACCGGGACACATCCACCGGTCAGAGCTGCCGCCCACCACCGCGTCGGTCATCGCTGGCTGCCGAGGGGATGCGGGGAGACACGGAGCGAGCTTGGGCACACCGGTGCTCTGCCGATGAGTGCCGACACGGCACGCCGGGGAAGTCAATCACTTTGCTCAGCTGCCCCTGCTCTCAGATAGCAGTGATGCCGACGAAGGTGCCAAGCTGTAGGGGAAAAATAAATTAAAACAAAATCAAACCCCAAACATAAAATTACGCCGAGCAGCACTTTATTTTTGGCATTAAGAGGAACGGGAGGAGGGAGAGGAACAGGAATGTCACTTCAGTCGCTGTCTTGATATGGTGCGTGAGACGCAGGAGCCTACAACCACCTCCCTCCCAGGAGGGCAATGCAGCCGCGCTCAGCGCAGTTGTAATTAATGAGATACCCGACCTCACATTAATTATGAGACTTCAGAGCTGGGAGAGAAGAGGATGTTTCCGTTTCAGAGAAAAATCTACAAACTAGGAAACTTTTTTTCCCTAAAACTCAGCATGTCTCGTTGTCCTCCTCCAAACCACCTTCCCTCTGGAACAAAATTCTTCTTTTTTTCATTTCTGTTTACTAAAGTTTTTGCAAAATGAAACCGGGAGAGGCACTGCAGGAGGATGTGGCAACAGGACCCGAACACGATATTCTGTCTACTGATGTCCAAAAGATACATTGAGAAAGGGACCTCTGCAAACCCTTCTCCTTTCAGCAAAGCTGACAGCTTTTATTCAAAAACAAATCGATGTAAAAATCAGAACCTGACTGCGAGTTTATTCCCATCTTCTGGGGGTGTTTTACCCCTCCACCCACCACCCCTACGCACTGCACGGGGACAGGGACTGGAGAGCAAAGCCCGAACTGATGCCAACCAGCATCACCCACCGCACAGGGATGGCTCCATCCATCCCATCATCTCTTTTGGGGGAAAACCAGTGCTTTTACACCGGCTGAACCCCGCAGGCAGAGCAGTGTCCCTCAGCCAAGGGCAGGGGCAGGATCCGTCCTCCTGCCCAGCCCGGGGGGTACCCGGGGATGCTGCGCTTCCGCCGCGAATCACCGTCACACCCGGGCTGGTCCCCAAGGGCAGAGGGTGCAGCTTGTGGGTCCGCAGACAGCATCGCCCACGAAATACCGCTTGCATGGGGAGAAGCTCAGGTCGAGCCTCCCTTTACAGTCATCAAGGTGGAAATACAAGAGAAAAGGCAATCCACCCACGACAGGCTTGGCTTTGCTGCGGCACTGACCAGAGCACAAGGCACCGAGGAAGATGCGAATCCCCCCCCTCGTTAGGGCCTCCTGCTGATGGGGGAAGCTTCTCTTAGCTGAACTCCTTCTCACTCACAGGTTTGCCCCCTGCCCATCCCCTCTGCGGAGGGCTGAAGAGGAGCCGGCATGGGGTACGAAGGGCACAAAGCAACTCCAGCTCTCAGTAAAACTCCAACAGAGGCAACTGGGGAGGTTGTCTCAAGGTGAAGATGGAAAACAGGAGCTTGCAAAGCCACCCCGTTGAAATCACAAACTCC
>NW_009600352.1:0-1975 GCF_000690535.1 Cariama cristata
GCTGCCCAGCACCAGTTTGGATGGTACCTCTGACAGCTTGACCTGCTGCCATTCTCCTGTCTACGTGTTTTGTAGGGATGAGGCCTGAAATCGGTAACAACCACTCAGGTTGCGATGCGGTTATGCCAGGTAACCCGCTCTGAAGGGCCAGGGGCTGGGGATGGGTCCGTCTGCGCCGACTGATGGGACCTTCTTGGGTCCATGTTTGGAGGAGCAAGGTGTGAAGTCTGCACCAAGCATCCATTCAGATTGCGGTACGGAGCCCTGCGGTCGCTCCCTGGGGACCAAGGGCTAATTCTGCGGTGGGTGTTTGTTCAGGCTGGGATGCTGAGCCCCGAATCTGGGTCCCCGGGGCAAGAAGTGAAGTGTGAGCGAGTGCGTGCACCCGCTGCTGCGCCCCGTCGCCCGCTCGGCGGGGAGGGAGGGGGGAGCTCGTAATTGGTGAATGTTGTCATTGTGGTGATGTTGAAAGTGGAGTTTGTAACAGATTTATGTTCAGGCAATTCTTAAATAGGTGTTTGGCAGAGGCGAGGGGTGGAGTGTGTTGGGCACAAATTGCAGGGTGTGCGGGGTTCGCTCCGGAGCACCGTGGTTATTTTACGTGTGAGGGACCGATTAGCTCATGCATGAGCACCCCAGTCATTTCCGCATCAGCACCCGATAAGTTCATGCATGAGCACCCAATTAATACACACACGAGTGCACAATTAATTTACAGATGAGCACCCGGTTGATATAGGCATGAGTGCCCAGTTAATTTGCACTGGATCGCACACTGGTCCATGCATGAGCCCCCTGTCAGTTGATGCATGGGTGCCCAATTAATTAGTGCACATGCCCCAGGTCAGTTCATGCCTGAGCGTCTGATTAATTTATGCGTGAGCACCTGATCCATTCACACCCGAGCACCCAATCGGTACATGCACAAGTGTGTTATCTACTAATTACACTAATTTACACAAGTGCCCGGTTAGTTCACGCAGGAGTGCCCAGGGAATTTACACGAGTGCTCAATTAGTCCATGCATGAGCGCCCGATAAATTCATGAATGCCCCAAAAATTTATGCATGAGCACCCAGCTGGTTCATGCATGAGCATCCCTTTCATTCATGCCTCAGCACCCAGGTAGTTCATGCATGAGCACCCGATGAAATCATGCATGAGCACCTAATTAGTTCACCTGGAAGCACCCAAATCATTTATGCACGAGTGCCCAATTAGTCCACACATGATCCCCCAATTTATTTTTGCATGTGTGCCCATCTAGCTCAGGCATGGGTGCCCAGTTAGTGCATGCATAAGTGCCCCGTTAATTCATGCGGGAGCACCCACTCTGCACGTGCGTGGGTGCCCAGTTTACCCCTGTCTGGGTGCTGCGCTGAGCACCCACAGCAGGTTTAGGCAGCCCCGAACCCGGACGGGAGCCCCATCGCGGGGCAATGTGCCGGCTCCCCCAGACCGGGATGCGCGGGGACCCACAGGGACCCCGGCAAGGAGCCGCGGTGAATTCCTGGGAGAAACAAATGCCGCAGGACTGGCATGGCCACGCCTCGGCCGGTGATGCCGGACCAGTTGCCCAGTGGATCCCAGGACCTGGCAGAGCTGGAGTGCCCTGCGGCGGCGGGGGGAACCGCGTTGTGCCTGGAAATAATTAGCCATGGTTTCCCGATAAGGCAGCGGTGCCCATGGCCCTGCGGGATCAAGGTGCTGTCGGAGCGGCTGGAGCGAGGGGGGGATGCGTGGGGGCTCGGTGGAGACTCCCCGCTGGCTGCTGGGTGGGGATGGGGCTTACTGGGCCTTTGGGAGCCCGAGCCCAGGTGAGGACAGAGCTGTGCCGTGGCCCTGGCACACGGGAGCCAGGCTGAGCGTGCGTGCTCCCACTCAGGATCCGGCCCTGTGACCGTGGGTAACCCCTGCCCTTGCGCCGACAGGGGAGGGGATGGCTGCGGGATGGGATGGCAGCACTAAAAAAGCC
>NW_009600353.1:0-8720 GCF_000690535.1 Cariama cristata
GGACTACCCAGCACAATGGCAACGTGGCCCGGGAGCCATGGGTGTTTATGGATGGGTCTCGGGGAACGAGGCAACTGAAGGACTTGGCTGCTGGAGAGATAAAGCTGTCCAGGCCATCTGCTAGTGAGACTGTGGAGTCTGACTGAGAGACCCAGGTGTTTGTATTTGAGAGATGTTATGTACCAGCAGCTTGTACGTCCAGGTGCCAGGAACTGGGGAGACTGGGATCCAGGGGCAGCTGCTGGGCAGACTGCTGCGGCATCTGAGCCCAACTGCTGGAGGTGTCAGCAATGAACATATATGTGTATATATATATATTTCCCAACAATGGACCTTCAGCCATTGAGGGAAACAAGGTAAGGCCTTTGGTGTCGTGTTTGCATGAGTGCTGTGCTTTCTGTCTGTCTTGATCTATGTGGCTGGCCATGTGTATATGTATATATGCACTGTGTATATGTATGTTTGTGTGTGCCTGTTGTGTGTATTGGGTATACATGCTCACCCTCACTACTGGTTGGACGTGGGGACGTCAAGCTGCAGCAGCCTCATCTCCATTAGAGCACCGGACTGGCAACCTCTAACAGTATCCAGCTCACTTTTTACCCTTGAAAAATCACCCCATCATGCTGCTTGATTTAAGCAGATTTTAGTCCCAGAAATAAACAGAATTGAGAAGGTAGGAACAATTCCAACTTTGCAAAAATTTTGGCAACTGGTAGCATCTGTGTTTTACAGAGACTCCTGCAATGTTCAAGCTGGTTGCCTCTGATGTGCACATTTGTAACAGACTTCAGACAAACTGCCAGTGTTTAGTCAGGAAAGGCTTTTTCTATATGAAAGCAAAAGTAATATTTGATAATTTGTTTATTTTGCAAGTTGAGTTGTGTAATAATCTGATCAGATGTGTAGTTGATCAATGTATTTTTTCATATTTTTGGTCTATGTGACTGCCCTGAAATTAATTCAAAATATTCTAATAAAGAGCCTCATATAAGGCACTTTACATTAAAATCATTTTCATAATAAACTCAAAACCTGTCTTAGTCATAGATCGAGACACCTATTCAGCTGATTAACCTGGACTGATCTGCCCCTACACAGCACTGAAACATTCCTGAGGTTACCTGTGCTTCTGGAAGTGTTGGTTCATTCAAACTCAACAAATGCACAATAGCTATCTGTTAAAGTAATTTTGCCAGTAGAAACCATCTTTTAAAATATACTTTGGCTACTAGTGAGACAGGTGGATGAAAGAATAATACCAGGTGGGTAAGTGAGGATAGAAGCAACTCATACTTTATAGAAACTGGAAATTGGAACAAATTCTGGGTTCCCAAAATAATAAAGCTGCTGAAAAGCAATATAATCCTCACTTGCAGTCCTGGTGATAATTTGGTTTGATTTTGTATACAGTAATATTGTCTGAAGCTCATGACGAATTCCATGAGTGCCTACAAAATAATTAAGAAGTCATACAAATGGTGTCATACAACGCTTGGGAAAGATGGTGTTGCTTAGAAATAGACCCCTTTTATGATGTTGCTATTCATAAATGGAATTCATCAGACATGCATTTAAATAGTAGTAACTACCTTAATGGAAAGTGAAAACAGTCATAATGTATTTAAACTACTGCATAACTACTAGCACTAGTCAGCACCAGGAGAAAGTATGGCAGTAAAAATTCGTGCTATCAAATAGAAACTAGCAATCTAGGAATCTATTATTATAAACAGTTATCTGAATGTACATAAATCCCTTTATACTTTATAGTAGAATTTGTAGTTGCATTAATTTAGAAGTGTACACTATTGAAGATTGCTTTTTATCTCCCTCACTTCCCCATTCAACTAGTGTTGCACTTAGTATTGAAATAGCAACAGTGTTTTGCTCCTCTATTTGCTGTCAACGGTCCAAACATAGATGCTGCTAACAGATTACATAGTCCTTTCACTTCCTCCTCCTCAGGCTAGTGTTTCTATATTATTTAAAACTCAGAAAACAATCCTTGCATTGAATTGAACAGCTAAGTCATATATCAAGGTAGCAAAAATTATGGTACTGTTTCTCAGCTCATTACATGTTAAATTACAGACGCTCATGGTTGTGGACTTCGTGCTGGCATTTGACAACAAAAGAGACTGGTTGCAGTCCAGGTTAGATAACAGCTAGACAGTTGGTTCATTAATCAAGTGAACAATTTCAGCTTCACAGAACGCTAGCCTCAGATGGTCTGAATTGGCTTAGTCAGTGGAGCTGTGCCGCCTTACTCAGAGGCCATGGCCCCCATTTTTTATCTGATTTGTTAGCTGAGACAGCCAATGGGTTAAGTTACACAGTGAGAATATTTTATTTTAGTGACAGATACCTGCAGTTGACTTCAACTGATGTCACAATTTTTACTTTGTTTTCAAAAGCCAGTATTCCTATGCTAGGAAAACCTGATTTGTCTTGGAATATTGCATTATCTATCATATGTTTCTGGAATGGGCACAAAATGCTTTTGACTAGACAGTGTCCTGATGATAGAGACCTGAAGGAACAGTGGTGTGACCTCATTTCTTTCTGCCTCTATTGATACCTTTATTCGGTCATTTACAACAGTTTGTAGAAATCTAGCTTCTATACCTATAAATCAGTAGATGCTCACCCCATTTCCTAGGAATAATTGTGTCTGAAGCTAGTACCTTTAAACTTGAAGAGACCTCAATTGTTGTTAAGAGTTGTTAGAGTTGTTAAGCATTGGAACGGACTCCCCAGGGAGATGGTGGAGTCATCATCCCTGGAGGTGTTCAAAAAACGTTTAGATGTGGCTCTTCAAGACATGGTTTAGTGGGCATGGTGGCATCAGGTTTACAGTTGAACTTGATGATATTTGAGATCTCTTCCAACCATAATGATTCTATGATTCTATGATTCAATAGGGAACAGAGAGATCTGTGAGAATACAGAGACAACCAGATGTGTTCTGCAGGAGCCACTTCATGTCCACGTCCAGGCACCCGCCTGCTCGCTGCCAGGTGGGCACCTACCCAGGCACGCATTGCTAGGTTTCTTCCTGGGGAGAGCTGCCGTGCCTGGAAGTGCTCAGGCCACAGGATGAGGTGGTAGCATAGACAGAGAAGGATTTGGAAGGTTGCAAATCCTTTACAAAGAAGGAAAAATGGCAAATTGACATGCGCCAAGCAGCTGCAAAGTTTGTACATTTGTTTCCTGCTTAATGTGGAGAAGGTCAGCTGCCAAACCAACTGGCACTTGAATTTGTTGTGTGAGAACTGCATCCCTGAGCTCTCCCTCCAGCTACTTTCCAAAACTCTGGAAACAGCATTAAAGCTCTTTGTTATGGTTCATTCTATACAGATATATCAACAATAATTTTTTCTTTATTTAATGAAACAAATCTGTGATGATGAATACTACTTTTCCCATCTTCTAACTCTGTGGTGAAGATAGACATAATTCTCCCAGTGGTAAGCATGTTAGGCTGAGTTTTACATAAGTATGAAGCCTGATGTTCACTTTTAAAATGAAAGGGTATTGTACCAGATATCATTTTTGGGAAGCAGGCTGTGGCTTTTCCTGCCACAGTCACAACATGACATGGTAAAAAGGCATGTGATAAAGTAAAGCAAGCCTGTCCATCAGTTTATTTTGTAAACATTATTAATTGATATTTCATTTCACATGGATAAATTGTTGACTTTAATGGAAATTCGAAAGACTAATCTAAGTTCTATCACTATGATTGAAATCCGAAGATATTAATCCCAGCAAATTCTATTAGCTTGGGTTTTTCCAGCTAAAAATGTTTCTTATGATCACTATGATTGAGGATGTGATGATCAAAGACTGGGGAGGAGCTGAGTTTTAACTGGAAACAAACCAGTTTTAATTTCATGGAGCAATAAATTATGCTTAGTAAATGACAAAAGTGATCCTCAGATATATATTTCAGCCTAAAGGAAATTGTATCATTGATAAATTTTTACTTAGGCTGATAGATTTTTAAATCAGGCTGGTTTCTAATGATCTATTATTTCCCAAATATGACATACAGAATGTACAGGTTATAACAAACTTTCTTAAATGAGAATTCTTCATTATCCTACATGTCATCAAAGTACAGATGTCCTGTATTGATGAGTTGTGTTAATGGACAACCATGGGAAATTTATAATGTAGAAAACTGAAATATGGAGAAAACCAACCTGGCATTATTAGCATCATAGTAATAAGGAAATAAACTGTGCCTTCTGGATTTTCTACTTTGGTTTATAACACAAAATACAGTTATTATCCCAATGGACTGCTACCATTGCGATATGCACCAGTTCAGTGAATACCTTAGAGAAACCTCTCTTAAATCTGAATGAGTCACACACTACTGCTAAGTTACTAGAAATCAGGATTACCTACTGCTTGTAAACCAGTCATAATAACAGAAGTAACTAGACTGTTATCTGCACAAATCACAAATTTTTAAATATAGTTTTCAGCATGACAATTCCGAAACCTGAGTATACTAATAAACAATTTATTCCTTTATCAACTTCCTCCATGTCCAAATTTTGAAAAAAACACCACCAACAACAGATGTTTTGGCTATGAATGCATTCTCTTAACAAAACAATTAAAAAAAATCCATTTATGCACCTAATTTTTTATGCAGTGAAGTTGAGACACATTATTCTTTCCTGTCCAGTGCCAAGTCCCTGCAATCCTTGGCATTGCAAGTATACAGCTAAGGAGCCTGTACACAAAACTCTAAACCATATTCCACCTGTCATTAACTAATACAGGTTGGTAAATTCTGCTCTTTCCAGAGATTTGAATTGGCAAATTGCTATCAACTTTAACTGGTTCAGAATTTATTTAGAAATTCTCACATTTTGTTTTCCTTATTGAAAGGTAACATACGAAGAAAGTCTATATTCTGTTACTTTTAATATGGAGAACTGATTTATTTTTGCTTGTATGATATGAACAAGAAAATAAGTGAAACAATGTAATTACATTTTTTCATACAGTATTCAATCATATAAATGATGGAATGGAAAACAAGTTTTGCACATTAAACATGACTCATAAGCAGATCTTGTTAAGGATTAAATATGTGATATGGACTGTATAATCAGAGCACATAGCAGTTAGGCTACGATAAACAATTGTAAATACTTTCAGAGATCTGAAAGGCTGTCTGATTTCAGAAAAACTGTGTCTTTTTCTCATTATCTAACTCTAGTTGTCAGGAGTTTTTGGTGAATCCAGTAGTGATGATCTGATCGTAGAACAGCAGGGACAGCTGTATACTTATGTGATTTAGAATTCTTTGTTTTGTTTTGTTTTGTTTTTTACATCAGTATGTTCCAAATTCTGAAGTTTCCTTGGTTCATGTATGACTTGATTTAATTTCTGTGTTTTCCTATGAAATTACATGATTCTAAGATGTGAAAAATAATCACTTCAAGCGAAGCCTAAAATATACTAGGAGAGTTAGCAGAAGGTGTATCCACATTCATCTCCTACTGCAGTTTGATTTGCCTATGTATTCAGTAGCACAAAATGTTGGACCAATCAGCAAAATTACCTAAATATGGAGGTGGCTCACATATATCAGTAATTTGACATATTGCTGCTGACATCTCAATTAAATTAAATGTCATAGATGAGTATTTTTACTGACAAGAGCACTGAATTAGGAAGATACCCACTTAATGTTCTTCAGTAATTAAATCATATTGAAGTATGAGATGCTGTCCACCTACATTACTGGTCCTATTCATAATGTACTCAGAATGAAAATTAATAATTAGTATTGGTTAAATATGCATGTGTCTAAGTTTAACCATCATTGTATTTTTCTTGATTATTTATGTGACAGATTATACATCTGGCGATGTATAATTTTGATCAGACACTGTCTCAAGCATATTAAGATAAGAATTAAAAGTTACTTATTTTTGCTCATTTAGTTGCATAGTCTTAAGTAATAATAATTTTAACTGGCCTTTTCTGATTAGAATCTCTTAACATCTTGTCTCATAAAAACAGCATGCCCCAAATTGCAGTCACTCTTCAAGAGCAAAACTCCAAAAAAGCCTTGACTTTGATTACAATCAGTAGGAGTCTCAGACAGAAGGTTTTGGTCTACCAGTTTTAAAGATAGGGGGAAGGTTAATATCTATTTGCAGTGGTTATTACATAGCAGTGTCACAGAGAGCCTTGAGAGGACGTAACAGAAATATCATCACAGCCAGAGGCAATTTGTCAGAGCAACCAAGTCATAAGCCAGTTGCTCGGCTTGTGGTTGAGAGAGAAAAAATCTTCACTATCTCAGGCTTAATGCCCTTGCTATGTTAAGTTTCTTGATAATTGAGGCGTTTTCTGTGCCTTCAGGTAAGCCCTTGAAGCCATTTGGAATAACTGAGAGCAGAAGTTACTTCTGCGAATATACCTGGAAACGCTGGTTGCCAAATGCCATATTCTGATAGACTGATGGGCTGCATCAACTCCCAGTGATGCACAGCTGTCACTTTATTTAAATGCATGGATGACAGTCTTCCTGCCACTCATATTAGATGGGCATGGACAGAGTGTTACCAGAAGAACTCTCATTAAGTATCCTGAGGCCTGAGTGAAAAGAAACTTTTTTACAGATGAAAGGAATAGAAAAATGTTGGGAAGAAATTAGTAGTTGTTGGTTTTGCATTATTTTTTTACAAAATAGACAATTTTCTCTTAAAAAAAATAAGTAAACAAAGAAAAGACGACACACAGAAAGCAACAGACCTGAGGCAACATGACTTAAAGGTTACAATGGCCTTGTTTCCATAAACACATTCCCCAAAGTACACCCTTTTGTTCCAGCCTCCTCAAACACTTGTGGGTAATATAAAACCTTTTCTCTGTTTCAAAACCATTTCACAACTCAGATTTGATTTTGCAGCCATTTTACAGCCAATACCTGAAAATGCAATCCTTCTTAGAGTTTGTCTTAATTTCACTGAGAACACAATGGCATATGAAGGGAAGATGAAACTTCACAAGGTCTTATCTCAGTCAGGCTCCCCACATCTGAGATCCAAAATGACTCTATTTACAGAAAACTTCACGGAATGGAAAACTTTGATAAAGTATATTTTGTTGTCTTTCTTCGATACTTTTCCTTTCTATGGAGTTTGAGTTTGTGCCTGGCTGAGTTTCAGTTAATATTCAGGAGCAACAAGTATATTCCTTAGGTCATGTGGAGACTTTGTAGTCTTGCTTTGGCTGACAATATATGTATATACGTGCATATACATGTTTGCTAATCTTTAGAAGCTTGAAGAAACCTTTGAAAATATGCCCTGTGCATAGTTCATGTAGTGATAGTTGCCTGAGTATTTAGATAGCTTTTGACAATGAGAAGAATGAGAACAGGTTACAGTCAGGTAAGAAATTACCTTTTCCCATGCCCACTAGTAGGGTAGACTTGGATCTTCCAGCAGAACAGAGTAGCTCGGGGCTGACATGATAAGCTTGGGGAAAATAACATCTACAAACCATCGTTGTTTGTGCATGCTCCTGAGAAACCCTACTTCAGAACTATTGTTTCAGGCTTCTAAGGATGCAAGTAAGCATCAAGGTATCAGATGATTATGTTTCAAAAACATGAGATTTTTTTCCACCTGATTCTAACCCAAAGCAAATTTCATGCATCAAGTTTTCATGTATCAGAGGTGAAGATTTTCAACCTGAATCATTCCCAGAAGCTCGACGTCAGATGATCTGCTTCCAAAGAGAAAGCTATCCTTCCGGCAGAGATGTGCTTTCCCTTCAGCAACAGTATTTTCTTCTTTGAAAAGTAAAGAAAACGTTTCTGGTTTTGAAATTCATGTCTATTTATTTAACAGTAGTTATTTTACCACAAAAAATCTGTTGAAAGAGTAACTAGGTTCCTTGCAAACTGGGCAAATATAGGCTATTGGAATTACATATGTATATATACATAACTCCATTTTGTATATATAAGCTCTTCCTATGTACTATTAAATACCATAATATAGTGCCTCTATGATGCCTATGCATGCTGGGTATATTATGAGCCAATGCTAATATTCTTCTCAAACTTAGTGCAAGTTCCACTCTTTTATAAAGTGCATAAAGAAAATAAAGGCAAACTTCCCTTATTGTAGCAGTCTTTAGATAAACTTTATGGCCTCCAACCTCTTTCTTTGCTTCAAATTAAAATAGAAGGACAGAGAACCTGGTCTTCCTGTTTTCACTAGTAGCTGCTAATGCTAGCTAAGTAAAACATGCATAAATCTCTACAAAACTCTTCCTAACCCAAGGAAGGTAAAATGAATGAGGCGTCTTATAACTGATGCAAACTCAGACACGTTAATAATGCAACTCACATGTAAATGAAATTCGATATTTGATATAAAATCTCAAACCATATGGCCTTCTACTGCCCTATACTAATTCAATACATTAGAATGCAAACTTAAGGGATGGAGAAACTAGAGAGGCACTGCGATATAACCAGAATGTGCATTGTTCTATTTGATATTTTCACTTCTAGAGCTAAATCCTAATAGTAGTGGGGATACAAATAGGTAGTACTTTGTATCTTTCCATTGACACTCCTCCAACACCTTAGCTTGAGATCTGTATAATAATCTTTCCTTCCCTTCCCTTCCCTTCCCTTCCCTTCCCTTCCCTTCCTTTCCCTTCCTTTT
>NW_009600353.1:8755-22418 GCF_000690535.1 Cariama cristata
CTTCCAACACCTTAGCTTCACATCCCTACCCTACCCTTCCCTTCCCTTCCCTTCCCTTCCCTTCCCTTCATTTCCTTTCCCTTCATGCTGAGAGACTCTAATGGGAATAGCTTACTTCGTGTGACCCAACATAAAGAAGGTAGCCACAATACTATAAGAAGTAGGAAAGCCTTCTCATCACACAAGTTCTTATTCAATCTGCTGAATAACTCTCTGAATAAACCTTTAGGAAATAACTGTTGAAGAAAATAAGAGTAATCAGTAGGAAAACCGTAACTTTGGATATCCTTCTCTGGTAATTGTTAGATAAAGAATGCCTACTGAATCAAGGAAGAATTAGTTTGATTTTTGCATGCATGTGAGGTGACTAAAATAACAGTACTATTAGGGTCAGAATATAATCACTTACCTGTGTACAGAAAAGAGCATTGTCTAACAGTTCATTCTGTTCTTGGGTGACAAATTGTGTTCCTAATCTTTCACATTCATTATAGTCACTTAAATGTTATTTTCCCTGCATAGTTCAGAAAACTGTTGTTCAGAATATGCAGAGAGGAAAACAGAAAATGAGATCTTTTGGTCCAAATAGAGTTATACTGATGGCACTGGGAATGACATCTTGCCCAAGGGAAATTCTTGGGATGACAAAAACTGCAAAAATTACAGGAGATGTTAAAATCAGTATTTGAGTAGAACTAAAAATATAGTAGTTAGGAAAAATTCATTAATATGTATTTATTATATAAAATGAGTCACTTAGATTCTCCATTGCTCTATTATTGTGCTGTTCCTGTAGAAATCTTGTATTTTCAAAATAAGGTGAAGTGTTCGGATTCATACCTCTTGCTGAAGGTACTCTGTATAACCAGTGGTCTCCAAGAAGTAGATGAACATTCTGTTGGCAGTCATTAGTCATTAGACTCTTCTTTCCAGTCCCATTGTAAGAGAGTAGACATTTATGAGGCATAATATCAAAATTCAGAAATTAAATGTTCTTAAAAGAATACATGTAACATTTAGTCAATCCTTGTAGTCCAATCCCAATTAAAGTTGCCAGCTGACACTTTTAAAAGAAGTGCTGACAATGTGCTTATGATAATGCTGTCATGATAATCACTGTTCATAGGTTAAACACCTCTTCTCACATAATGCTTACATATAGATTCGCCCTATGACTACAATAGCAAGAATATACTGCTGCTGAAGAAATGTGCCTGTAAAGTTTGTTGATTGTTAGTTTACAGTTTCATTAGGCTTCATCAAGCATGAGAGCAAAGCTAACATTTTCAACTTCATGCCACAGTCTCTCTTAAAACCTGTATCACGTTAATCTCTTAAAAAGTCACTAAAAGTAGAGTTAGGCAGAAATCTTTATATTGGCACCTAAATGGTTTCAAATAGCTCTGCTGACATACAGTTAAATCCCTTAGGTAAAATAAAGTCCATTAAAGAAAGCTTTCACAAGTTTGCTGAAGGACATTTGCACAATCACCAGAGAGTTAGATAAGGAGCTTATCTGGCCCTGTCTCCTCTTCTCTTTTAGTCATAACCTTTTGTTTACGCTACAGTCTTTCTATAATAGCTAAAATTATGTCACAATCACTACTGCAGGTAAAGAAAAATCAAACACTGAAGAACTTTTCAGTAATGCTAGGGAAAAAAAAAAAAAAAAAAAAAGAAAAAGAAAAAACCCACCACTTAACAGCATAGCTAAACAGTTTTCTTGTTATTGTGTGGGAGACATCTGGAACTTTACATGCTTCTTGTTCCAGTACACCCATTTTCAAACATAGATAACAGATCTGCAAAATGATGGTCGAGACTGTACCTGTACCTGTACTTTAAATATATTTATCTATGCTTTTGATATTTACTCTGGGTGGCATTTATCTACATCATAATAACTTCCTTTTCAAGTTTATTAAATACTGATAACTTCAGTTGCAATCAGCAGACATTAAAATCTGAAGCTAATACATGCCAGAGAGAACAGGAAAATCAGAAGGGGGAAATGGCTCGTCTTTAGATGATTTTTGTTGCACATTAAAATCCTCCATGAGCTTCAGGGAAGTCTCTGTTCCAGCATCTGAAGCATCTCCTCCTCTTCCTTCTTCACCAGTCTTCATGTCTGCATAGTTGTTTTTCTCACATTTTTCTCACCCCTCTCTCACATAGCTGCTGCACAGTGCTTTTCACCCTTTCTTAATTATGTTATCACAGAGGCACAACCAGCACCATTGATGGACTCAGGTTTAGACAGTGGTGGGTCTGTTTTGGAGCTAGCTGAAACTGGCTTTTGTCTGGCACCAGGCAGCCCTGGTGGCTTCTCATAGAGGCCATCCCTGCAGCACCTCCACTACAAAAACCTTGCCATGTTAACCCAATACACCCTCCAAAGTGGGACATAGGATTTTGAACCTGCTGCGACAAAGGAGGGATCTGAAGTGGAGTTCTTCATATTCTGGATTCAATCTCCACATCACATGAAAAGATGTCACTGAAAAGCAACACCAGCAGTGACTGCTTTGTACGTCATCCTGCTGATGTGCCCTAAGTTAGCTGTAAGAACATTCACCATGCCTAGGACCTAGCGGATTTACAAGTAGGAACCTAAATACAGGTCTTGGCTGAGCTCTACTGTGACTCTGCTCAGGCTTGCCAAAATTGAGCTGGTTTTGCCCAAAATTAGACCCTTTCCATGTCTGGGAAACATGCATTGTAAACTGCTAGCATGTGTGCTTTTCATTCTTGCCAATATTGTGTGACAGCTAAGAAGTGATTTTAAGCATCACAGGTTTTGACTGTGATGCTAAAATTCTCCTTCCTGCCCTTTTGGAACTGTATCTTAGTCTGTAGGATTAGTTGCTTTTTGTCTGGCCTAGATGAGGCTGAGCCTGTCCTTCAGGGAGTACATGATATATTTAATAATTTTCTCCAGCTTTACTCAGGATTTGGAAATGGGAACAGCTTCGAACACACATTCAGTTTGGAATACAGTGTTTACTCTTGGACACAAGCAAAGAAGATAGTCTCATCCAAAACCTGTGACAAGAACAGTTTATAAACTAGAAAAAATGTAAAAGCAAAGACTACACCTGCTACCAGCTTGGAGAATGTTTCTACCCCTTAAAAAAAAAAAAAAAAGAAGGGAGGAGAGAGAGAGAATTTTTATGTTTTACTTTTTGAACTACTATTATTTCATTATGTTGGAGAAAAGAATGAAATTTCTGTTTAAGTGTCATAATTACAGACTAACAACAACATTTTTGTTTTCATTCAGTAAAGCTCACTTACCACCAGGGAAGATCTTAAGAAGCAAGAATGGAAATTAAATACTCAACCATTTGGCCTTCCTGAAAGTCTTTTTCTTTTACACATGTGTAATGAAAGCAATAACATTCATGAACCATTATACTTTCCAGCTCATTTCTTTCTTTCCTTCCTGCTGGAAACACCTGCTAGTCCAAAATAATTAAGATATAACTGGTAAGTGCTGTGATAATTAAAGATGCAAACTATCGCTAATTGAGTTTTATTGGTTGATTTTGTTCTTGTTCAAATAATTAGTGAATATCATAAATAATAGAAATATCTTAGTTACTGAGGAATAAATGGAATTCTGGTAATAACCTGTACTCAACACACAATATGTGTTCCGCAAAAAAATCTTGAGAAATATCTTATGAATTAACCAGTCACTCTGAAAGGAGTTTAACTTATTCAGACTTGCAGAGGGGATTGAAGTGTAATGGGAAAAGGGATTATACTTCAGTACTTGGGGGAAGTAAAAATGCAAAGGGAGAGTTTGGGGGTCCATTCTGATCAACTCTGATTTTTTCTTCTGGCACAAAACTCATACCCAACAGCACAAGCACAGGGACAGACGAGCTACTCTGAACTTCCTCTACATTCACAGAAACCACTTTTCACAGTTTTCCTGTGAAAGGATCCCAGCAGAGACACAGACTCAAGCACAAGGTGATTCCTTCCTTTGTTAGAAGGTCATAAGAGAGAACTACAACCATCTAATCTGACCTGCTATAAAACACAGATCAACGAAGTTCAAGTAGGGTTCTCACATAGGGTGGCTGGGGCACACTGTTTATTTCCAAGAAGCTAAATGCTATGACTTAGAGATCTGGAGACAAAAATAAGTTGTTTTCCAGTTGTCTATATTATTGGCTTAGAAATTAATTAAAATTAATGGAAGCTTTCAAATAAACAGCTGTTTATTTGTAGTGATATATATATACAGACATTTATATAATACAACATATATAGCATTATATAACAAAATGAAAACTCTTAAAGCAAATATGTTCATTTGAGGAAGATTTTTATTATTTTTTTTAGAGTGTGATGGAGTTTCTGGTGAGAGCAAAAGACACACAAGTCAAAGACTTGGAATGTGAAAGACTGAGGGTGAATGAGAGGGGGATGGAGGGTTAACATGGGACAATTCTTTCCATTCTTTTTTGCCTGAGAATGGCAAAGGCGGAATGGCAGAGGAAGCCAGTCCTCCCATGTCCTTGTCCACAAGGCTACTTGGAGTGCATGTGTCCTCTAGGCATGTAACAGGATAGTGACAGCAATGTCACATTCCTCACTAGACAGAATGAAAACCTTTAGAGATTTTAAGAACTATTATGCAACAGCAGAATTTTTTCTTCCTCCACCTATGTTGATGTCTTAATCTTCGTCTTTGTATTTTCTATTACAGAAAAATTACTAAACAGTTCAAGTTATGAATGTTTAAATTCTACTCATTCTGAGCAGTGTATTCTTTTTCTTATATTTTGTCTGTGAACTTCATAGGACTAAGTTTACTATTAATTCTATGTTGTGAGGGCATAGACCTGGGACCTTTGGACTAGGGATGAAGATGAAGAGGTCACAAATGAATGACTTCTCAAACACAGAGGCCAGAAAATTCAAAACATTTTCTTTTTCCCTAAGAAAATTGATGTCATATGTGGCTCAGGTATGCTTACCACAAAGAACATCTTCTAAGGAAAATCCTGTTGCTATGGCATCGTGTAAAGTTTTACTCTTGGTATAGAAAGAATAGGATTCCATATTATGGCTTACTGTATACATAGAGAAACTTTCTCTTCAGAATAGCTTGATTGTGTTTACCCTGAGAGGGACATTATTTCCACAATTAGCGCTTCAATCAAAACTATTTCATACATCCTTAAACGCTTTAGAACTGACAAGTCCCAAGAAGGAGTCTTCTCTGTAGAATGGAGACTGAGAAGTCTTAAAACCTACAGATTAAGCAATAGAGAACAGAACTGGTGGACAGCGCTTTTTTTATAACAATAATTAACAGCTCCCTAGGGCATGGTCTGACAACATGTTATGTCGATTTGTACTGATGGTTGTCAGATGGCTATAATATTGCAGGTAATATAGAGGAAACAAACTGGGTAAAGACCAAAAAACCCAGAAATTGTACTGCACACAGTGAAGACCTGTTATCCTGGATAAAGAAGGACCGAGACATCGAAGATAGCAAATGCTTGCTAGTAGAATTAGTAAAGTATGTCCTGGTATGTGTCTGCACTTGAAGCCAGCTTAGGTGTAGCAGATTGTTAATGCTCCTCTAATGGGCCTTGCCAGACCAATACCTTCTCTCTGCACAAAGCCAGCTCAGTGCTACATTTTCAATAATAAACCCCTGTGGTGATAAACACACTTGAACAGAGATCAGCCCCTGTGTTTCACAGTTTGCATTGCCATTAGTCTGTAACACTGTAAACTCACTCCTGGGTAAACAGGAGATGACTAGGAAAAATGTGTTCTTGGTATGAAGTACTGGATATGGGTAGTACTATTTTCTGTGAGAAATCACCTGAAAAAAAAAAAAAAACTAATCACACAACTCATGATCATAAAAACCTCAATAGCTCCCCCTAATCTGGGTGCCATCTCAGAATTCTAAAAGAACTAAACCAGTATTTGCCTTCTCACATGGCATTTTACAGACAGTATCAGATTTGGGTGTTGAGGTATCATTCCTATAAAATTTACTTTCTCCCTGAATTTGATTCAATTTGCTAAAGAACCAGAATTTGATGAAATATCCTTTTTGCTTAATTTAACAAAGACTAAAAGCGGTATGTAGCCTCTGTTCCATAAATTTCTGTTGTTGAATAGAAACTGGCACAGATATTGCAAAACCATTATGAAGAAGGTTAGCTGAAAATGGTGCTGGTCCCTAAGGTGTTGAAAAGCAACTTAAGACTCCTTGCAATGCTTCAAGTGCTATGATACTCACTTTGTGTGCTGATATATTTAAGGTGAATACGATCTCTTAAAGTTCTAAAATGAAGGCCACAAACCTATTTACATTCATGAACTTGTCTCACAGAGTTTTCCTTCCAAAGACATTTAAAATGGAAATATTTCTTGAAAGGCTTGAATCTTCTCTCATTTGTGCCAACTTTACAGTAATGCTAGTCCCCTGACTTCATTTAAACTACTCTTGATTTATAGCATTTTGATTAATGTGAGAATATGGCCTTTTTTATATATTGAGCACAGTATGTTGTTTCTTTTTTTTATTTTGCCTTTAAGGGCTGAATTAACAGTGGTCACTGGAAAGTGAAAGTCTTCCTGTTTGACATGAATAATCTATTTGTGTGTGCATTCAGTCAGAACATGTTACTGCAAGGAACACTGAGTAAAATGAGTGATGCTAGTATGATTTAGCAAAAGAACTGTTGCTACATTCAATACAGTCTACATAGGTTAAAATAATATAATAATAGTACAGAATAAGTCCATACGCATTGATATAGTTATCAACACTGTACTCTAGAAGCTTTACTTTAAAAAAAAAAGTTGAGAAGTTACATATTTGAGATAGGACACAGCTAACACATTGACATTTTCGTTTACAGCCTTGTTCATGTCAATTATGACAATAAAAATCTAGCAAGAATTTTTAATAGGAATGTGGCAGTTTGGGAGGACAACAGCACAGTTCTGGATTTTAAAGCACTGAAGTTACAATTTTGCGAAGTCAATGTACATCACCACAGCAGTAATTCTAATGTGATAATATGTCTAATGTGGTAGAGTCCCCATTACTAGAGGTTTTCAAGATCTGACTGGACAGGGCGCTAGATCATCTCATCTAGGGTCTCTATGAACTGAAAGCCTTCGGAAACTAGTACTAGTCACCCCTGGTTGTATGTTGGAATTTTCTGCAATCGAGTCCTGGGTTTTTAATAATGTATATTAGTTTTCTAAATTTTCAGTGGCATAAAACATAATTTCTATTTTATAACAACTGGAAGGTTTGGGGTTTGTTTTTTAGTCTTTGACTGTAATACCACCAATTTGAACAAAAGATGGGCTGGCAGAAGTCTACTTGTTATTCAAAAGATATCCATGTTTTTAAAACCAGTGTTTAAGTTCTTGCAGAACGTCTTAAATGACACATTAGGGAATAATACCTACAGTATTAAAGGACCTTAAATATTTCCTTATCTTTATTTAAAGGATTTTCTGAAGTCATTGACTTCAAGTGGTAGTGTTTTATACTTGACCAAAAAAAAAATATTGCTTGTGCACAACTGAGAACTTTCTAAAAAAAGAACTTGAATTGACCTATTTAATCATTAAACTTTACTGTAGACATTAGAATTTGAAATCCTGTGACCTTTCCTCCAATGCATGGTGTCTATGCAAACAAGCATTTGTATGAATACTTTTATTTTTCCAGATCTCTCTGGGAAAAAAATACTATTTAAACTCAGAATGAAAGAAATCCAGTGGAACAAGTGAGAATACCTAAAATGCTTAATGTTATACATAAGCTTAAATACCATTCTTTTCTTGCTTGTGAGAAGTTCGATGTTAATAAGCAGGAAGGGGCAAGTGTCCTTACAATGCCGAGTTCCCAGAATCTAACTGACAGTTTGCTTATTTAATCAATTTTTAGATGAGAAAATGAGGTTAGAGTACACAGAACATTGCTTAGTGGGCACAACTTTATGAATTGTTTCTAAATATTGTTTGTATAATGTTATTGCTTACAGATTGTTCACAAATGGATCTTCAATCTCTGTCCTATCCAGTAATATAATCTCTTGAAATTAATCATTTTAATTTACTATGAAACATAAGTATGAAATATGACTAATTCATCTCATTGGAGATGAACCTTTTGGGTTTTTATAAGGTAATTTCATTTGCCACCTTATAACGGCAAGGAAGAGAATTAAAATCGAATGGAAAAATAAGTCAAACTAACTCATTTCTGTATAAGGCTGTCTACACCTTGGGCAATTAGTGACTCAGTAGGAGAAACTGAACATTGAGCAGAGAACTGATTAATGGAGTGAGACAAAACAGAATGTCTCCAGGAAACTATTAGTTTGGCGTACTGACTTTTACTGTTAAAAAAAAAAAAAAAAAAAAAAAAAGCAATTGCAATCGGTAGTCAATTGCAAAAGATAGTTACTATGTAAGACTTAAAATATGCTCTGAAGACACTTAATTCTCTCTCAAAGTCTAGGTTTTCTTTCTTGATTAGTAACTCCATAGATCAGTTCCTTAACTAGTGGTGACTCAGAACAGGAAGTCCCTCAACCACTTGGCCAGCGATATTCACTATTCACTACGTAGACACACAGCCCTTGATCAAAATGGCTGCTGCGAGACTCACTTTAAGAATCTTTCCTTAATTTCTTTCTTGACTTCTTTTAAGTCAATGAACTTTAAATCTATCTATTTCAAGTTGCTTTCACATTGAATAAGGTGATCAAATTCTGAATCATTATTATATTCAGTGGCTAAAGTATGTGAAGAATGATTCAAAATAAGCATTCTAAATCTTTTCACTAGCACAAAAAGTTGACTTCTGAAGAGGAAGAGTTCCAGGCATCAACTAAAATCTCTATGTAAGGAATTGCAGTAAAAGAAGAATGTCTGGGGTTAAAATCACATAAAATCCTGATTCCCTCATTGTCTTTTTCTGTAAAAGGAGTAGTACAAGGCCTCTTTCTCTATTAGCTAACTTTTTCTAGAAAAAAAAATTAAAAAAAAAGCGAAATAATTCCTCTTCTTCATTGGAAACCATTAGGGGAATTTTGTTTAAGCAGAATTTTGAAAGTACTTTCAGAGTGAATGAAGATACATTTATTGACAAATAAATTAGATCCCAAAAAGGAAAAAAAAAATCATACATCATATCTAGTGCTTACTCACACATCATTTACCTTTTGCTAGCAGTTTTGTAAGTCAGTAACCTTTTGTAAGGTTATGTATTACCTAACGAGATTTTGATACAGTCTAACAGATTTGAAGATCTGAGGGTCTGAAATCTCCAAGGTATTACAGCTATTTGATTTGATCTTCTGCATCATAAATCACACAGAACCTTATACTGTAACTGTTACTTGAAAAGTTCCTCATAAACAGTGAAAATATGTGTGTAACTGGGAACATAACACCATGACGATATTATTTATACTTATAAATAAGGGCATAATTTTACTGTATTCATTTCATGAAAGAATTGAAACATCTCCTTTTCATTCTGTTTGTTGTTGAAAATGATGAGCAAGTGTCCACCTTAAGTTGGTTTTTGTAGACAGTTTTGAAATTAAAGTTTAAATCCATGCAGCTGAGACTAAAGGAGGCTTTAAGGAATTAAACAGAACATTCTTTTTGCCGTAACTTTCAAATGCAATTTGAAAAGAGGATATATGTTGCTGATTAATGAGACAATAGGCGGATACATTGGATGTTAACAAGTAATACAATTACTGACTTGTGCAAACCTCTTCTTCAGGAAGAATTATGTAATTTTAACTTTTTCCTGAACAGTTATTGATTCCATCAGTATATTTTGGTTTTTATTAATAAGATACAGAGAAAAGTAACACCACATAGGAAAGGAAATGATCAATTCATATTACTCATGAGGTTAACTAGTTTCTGGATACTTGGTCACAATTTAATCCAATAGTCTCAAACTATTTTTTTTTCTTTTTCTTTTTTTTTTTTTTTTTTTTTTAACCATTAGAACACTAGCCTATTGGCATCTACGTTACAGACTGTAGCTGGCAATCATGTGGAATAGTTTCCAATTCATATTTCCTGCTGTGAAGACATTTATCTCAACACATCTATGTACTGAATTACAACAAGGTGCTTATTTATAATCATTCGAACAATACCTCTTCAAAAAGTCTGGACTCAAATCTAAAAGGAATTTGTTATGACACTGACCTTCACAGACCTTGAATTTACAACTAAGTGAAAATTTACAACCAAGTGAAGTATACATTAATAGCATATTTCATCTAACTGTGATGTACCATCTCTACAAATGAGGTGACCATCAGTGCAACATACAGCAGAAGCCCTACTGCTGGTATTTCCATACAATTTTATGTTATAGCAGTATAGCTATGTGTAATGCTTAATTTAAGATATTAGCAAGCTATAGTATGTTACCTGAAGATTTTAGGTATAGGCTACGCTTCACAGTTAAAATTACAGACGTAACACACAACACACAACATTACTGACTTAAAATTTATACCGGCATAATGATAAGCAAAACAAAACAAAAACTTAAAAACAGTCAGGCCTATATATCTTTCAATAATCAATATACAACTCTATAGAAATCATTAGTCCAATTCATTCTGCTATCATAGTCATATATTATTTATGAAATTTCTACTAGAATCAAAATAATGTTAGCCAGTTAGTTAGACATCTGTTTTCTTAAATTTTTGCTCAGCTTTTGACAATATTTGGGGAAATACTTGATTTATTTTTTTTTAGGGCAGTAAATCTAATAAATTACCTTTTTTAGAAAAAAATTATTTTCTCTAAGCATATTGACAAAGACAAATAACATTATTCCAATCTAACTGTTTCTAGATCTTAACATACAAATGTTGCAACCTATTATTTCTGTATTCTGTATTTAACTTTCCCTTAAACATCAAGCCTTATTGACTTGGACTAGAGCAATGATCATTCCATTTACTGTCCCTGCTTGTGTAGTAGTTCAATTAACTGATAGCAGCATGAGGTCTGTTTAGAAGGTAAAGAATCCAAGTTTTGCATTCTGGATTGTAAGACGAAATGCTGTGCTCCTTCAAAATTTAGACACCTGTTTATTAGGAGGATAGTTGTACTCCAGACATGCTTGGCATCTTAGTCATCTGTACCTGGACTAACTCAAAACTCTTCCTTCTTGAAACTAGTTTCCTGCCTCTCTAGGCAGTCTACTCCATTAAAAAGTGACCTTTTTAGTGTTTTAGACCTCTTTTCAAATACATTGTGACATTTCAGTGATGTCTGAGACAAGTCCATAACTAAATTGCTTCTATAATAAACCCTCCCTTAAGAAAATGAAAAAAGTGTAACTTGAGTGGACTATGCTAGTTTCTGCAGTTTCGTCCTGGTTTTGTTAGTCAACAAATTGTGAAGGCATGTGATTTTTGAAGGAAATTGTGAACCAACTTACTTTTGCTATTATAAATAGCAATTTCGTATGATCAGTTTGTAAAAATTTATTTTAAAAATAGTTAACATTTTCCTGATCTCCAGAAAATCTTTGTCTGTGGCCAGTTTATACCCACCAGTTTCCATCCCACTTTAGTTCTTCATTTAAGTCATTCCTCCCGCTTCAGGAAAAGTGGGTCATTTCCCTCCTGCTTTATTTATGGGCAGCAATAATGTGCTGTGTTCTCTCTAAACTTTACTTAAAACTTGAACTGTGGTTGCATCTTAATACTTTACCATCATTAGTTTTTGCGTAATCCATGTACAACTTTCTACTCTATTCATGTTTGTTGTATTTACAGTACAGCTTTTCTTTCTGTGTTCTGATACTTATTTTGACTGACATGAATCTGTCTGCAACCCTGTTAGACAACAAAGGTACTGCTTTTGTTTTGTTCTGTTTCACATTACAAATATATTACAAATATTTCAGCTGGATGTTCTTGTTCTTCAGCATCTGTCATTAGGTCACATTTCCTTAGTCATTGTTGTATTTACTTTTGTCACTCACGATTCTGACAAGAGGTTACCTAATCTCTAAAATATTTTCAGTAATATTTCCACTTCTGAAATGTATAGATCACAAAAATAATTCGAGTGTCCTGTTCTCAGTATGGTACAACTCTTACACTCTTGCTGGTGGTGCACTTTTATATTGCACAATGTATTGTCATATTCTTTTTTTTTTTTTTTCCTCATGTAAGGAAGTGCATCAGTCTAATGACTGGCAATAATATAACATAAGAATTAAGTCAAAATTTATCCAGCATTTTAAAGTAGATTCGAGCACTTGAACTTTGGATTTAGGTACTGGAGAAAGCCATGAGGCACTTATATCTTCATATTTTTATTTAAAAATACATTTTGTATATATTAATGAGTCTTCCTTTTTAAAATACTAATCTGTCAAATTATAATGGACTCGTTAAAAAATTCATAAATATAATATTACAAATACACAGTTCTGCAGAAGTTAGAATGACTTTGATCAGGATAGCTTATTGCGCTTCAATATTTGTATTTACCATTCCAAAAAAGGCAACATGTACATCTTTTCCACCTGATTACTCATTACAGTGTCCATACTTTTGTAAGTTGTTGCTGAATTTTTTATTTTGGAAACACAATTATGGGAGTTGACTTAATGAAATGTGTTGTTTTCAAGGCTATTCTGTGGAGTTAATATATTGATTTGTGGGGCATCGGAATATTTATCAACCTGTAAGTGTTTTCACTTCTAAAATAAAAAATTGCAAAAGGACTCGAGGCTGAATAACATGATCCAATAATGTCGTATGGAATCTTACGACAGTATTTTCTCGTGTGATTCTAGCTGGAAAATTAAAATTAGTTTTTCTTTGATAGATTTTATTTTTCCCAAAACACCTTCAAGATATGTGTAAATTCTAGGGTCTTCTTGTCCCAGTATGTATGAGAGCTGTACTATTGTGCTAGTTGTGGTCATCAGATCAAATGGATTCAGCTTGCTGAATCACAGAATCAGTCACAGAATGGCTGACATTAGGAGGGACCTCTGGAGGTCATCACTGCTCATCCAACGCCCCTGCTCAGTCAGGGCCACCTTGAGCCGGCTGCCCAGGACCATATCCAGATGGCTTTTAACTGTCTCCAAGGAAGCAGACTCCATAACATCTATGGGGAACCTGTGCCAGTGCTCGGTCACCTCGACAGTAAAAAAGTGGTTCCTGATGTTCAGAGGGAACCTCCTGAGCTTCCGTTTGTGCCCATTGCCTCTGGTCCTGGCACTGGTTACCACAGAAAAGAGCCTGGCTCTGTCCTCTTTGCAGGTAAATATCGTCAGGTATTTATAGACATTGATGAGGTCCCGCTGAGCCTTCTCTGAACAGTCACAGCTCTCAGCATCTCGTCATAGGAGGGGTGCTCCAAGAACAAATACTGTTGACTAGTTCTTCCTAAAAGGGACCTCCCTAGGGAGCAGAAAGCTAGGGAGGCACTGTCTGGATGGAAATGGACTGTACATCTAATCGTACTAATCCTCTCACTCATCCCCAGAAACTTTAACAGTGTCTTCATTATGAGAGCAGATGTAGTGAAAAAGAAAGATTTTTGCAGGATGAAGCAGTAAAACCAGTCCATGAAACAT
>NW_009600354.1:0-8910 GCF_000690535.1 Cariama cristata
CATAGTCTCGAAGGGTACATGCTCTGCTACAAATCTGAACTGTAGCAATCTTCAACGCTCTCCTCTGCGAAGAGAAGACTAAGCAAAAGCAAGTATGATCCTTTATACACTGTGACCCCAGCTTTAGCCTCCATCACGGCCAAAACAGAGTACTATTATACTTAGCTACACTCCCTTTGAGATCAGTGACTACTGATCACTAAGGGAGGTCTTGTTGGTTGGACACAGAGATCCGAGCTCATTAGTTTTGCTACATCCAGTCTGGCTCTGAGAGACATAGAATGAAGCAACATTTCTTCTCTAGGAATGAGACAAGAAAGAAGAGAAGTCAGCAAGATGCAAAACATTTTCTTGGTAAGCTTTACTGAGGGGAACTGGCAAAGACTAAAAGCCAAGAAGAGAGCAGAGCAGTCGTGTGCTAGCTGACCTACTGCACCTGCGAAGCTCAGGGCTGCATCTCCTTCTGCAACGGTACATTAAAAAAAAAAAAAAAGATCAGAGGTGGGCTTCAAATTAGACTGGTAACCTACAGAAGAAAACAAAATTCATATGAATGCCTTTTAAAAAGTGTGTGGGGGGGTGTTACTGGTTTAATTAAAAGTGGTTTTCTAAAGAGTAATTTAAACAAAACAATGGAATTATTTTTACTACTGTATTTTACTTACTGGGAAATAACCTTTTCCCATACGTGCATTTTTCTTCCTTCATATCTACACACCAAAAAAGAAGATTCAGCATGTTGAATCAGTTACAATGGTCTTCAAAGACGGCGTAGAAACTAAGTTACAGGCAGATGTTACTAAGTCTTAACAATTTTGATGATGTTCAAACATGAATAAATCCAGCTCTCTCCCATGAGCTGTTTAAATTACATGTTTGCATGTTTAAGGCATCCCGATCAAAGTTATGAAATCCAGTTTCAAATAAAGGCTTTGTCTAGTATTTAAAGATGTTTTGGTAGATCCTCAGGACAGTTCAATCCTTATAATCCCAGCTAAACACTTACTTACTTATTGCTGGCAACCAAGAAAACTTAAATGAGCCTTTACTCAAGCTGCTCGTTGTATGCAATGAAGCCGACTTGAGGCTAGCCATCTAAAGATGTTTTGGTAGATCCTCAGGACAGTTCAATCCTTCTAATCCCAGCTAAACACTTACTTATTGCTGGCAACCAAGAAAACTTAAATGAGCCTTTACTCAAGCTGCTCGTTGTATGCAATGAAGCCGACTTGAGGCTAGCCATCCACACAAGATCTCTAGAATAGCAGTGCAGCCACCAGCAAGTTTAAAGCCAAGGTTCCACCTCCCCACTGTAAGTTTACCAAGTTCACTTTGTACTAAAATTGGAAGCACTTTATTCAGTTTACAAATCTGGAATTGTTATATCAAGCATTAATAGAATTCATAAGGGCAGGGCGGGCGGGGAGATAAAGAAAAAGTAAATTCTGCACACTTCAGGAGACCTGAACTTGAATGATTTCTGGGGCTAGAAACAGAAAGGGACAACTCAGAAGATTAAAACAGCAAAAGCCCAGGGCAGAGCAAAACTGTGAAGGGGAACACAGAGAGCACAGAAATTAGTAGAGACTGGCAGGCATAAACAAATTAACATTTGGTTCAAAGCACTTTTTAAAAATTATCACAGAACGCGGACTCTGATGTTATTTAAGGAGAACTGATCGTTTTTCCTCAGACTGATACAACTGAGGTTGAAATTACTAGAGAGGAAACAATAGTCTCAATTCTCATTAACACCAGCAGGCTTTGAATAACTGAAGAGCTACAGAAAACAACACAGAAATTTGCTGATGCAATTCTATAGATAGTTTCAAGCAAAGGTGTCGGCAGGTATTAAAAGCATTCTATGATAAAATTCAAAATACTGAAATGAAAAAAGGGACTTAATTCCTCTGAAATCTTTCTTTTAATAACTCAGAAACCTGTCCTCTGCTGCTAGCTCCACATCCTGTAAACAATAATCACTGCTGTAACTTCAAAGAGGTTATACCAACATATGACTGTCAACTTTTATTCTATAACAAATACTAGTCCCAATCATGCTGTTCGATCACCATTCACCTGGTAAAAACATGTGACATGAAGACATTTACATCAGCATTAACAGGAACAAAGGACCACCATCCCAACAATCCTTTTTCCTATGAATTCTCGCAAGAGTTCAGATTTGTAAAATTAAGCTATCATATGCTTTCAAAGAGACAGCTGAAAGCAGATTTGTCATATTTAAAACTATCATGGCCAGATCTCAAAATAAGCGACTGCGGTGGTGGCTCAAAAGTCTTCAGCACATAAGAAACAAACAGAAAACAACCACTGTTTTATAGCAGTAGCTTTTGAAACTCTATTTATTCCAAATATTTTTGTCAGAGTTATTAAAGCTTCCCAAGACTGAATTTAAGCAGTAAAACTACTTAAGAAATCCCATACAATTCTAGGAAAGGGTAAGATATCGAATCAGATGTATAATTAGTGTTAACCAATAAGGACAAGTCATCTAGTCATGGATGTAAATTAAAACAATTCATTTCTTCCTTCTACAACCAATTTAACCCAGATCCTTCCATTTGGTTTGTGCTGTCAGACTTGCTACAAGTTCCCATAGTCTAGAGAAACATAACCTGAACGTGCTGAATGCACAATTAAAGTATCCAGAGATTTTAAATATCTAGTGTTTTTACTGAAACCTTCCAACCATCAAAAATTTCCAAGCTGCATCAAGTACAAATTCAGACATAAAAACTTGCCATTAAAAAAAAAAAAGGAACAAATCAAATCTGAAGTTCCTATTTACCTAAGAAAACACTGAAGTAATTTAACATGAGTTTCACAAACATGAAGCCCACGCTAAGTATATCAGCTAATGCGGATAACATTGCCTTTCCTCTTCACAGAAATACAACAAATCACTACAGCAAGTCTCCTAACTGTAACTAATACCGAATTCAAGAGAATTTTTGCTTCAGCAGCATGTGAAAGACAGTGCAAGCACACAGTCCGATGTTCTTACTGTTCCTTCTAGATGACACACACTTTACTGTTTTGCTTCTTCTTCTTCACAGTAGTGAAGTTCACAGTAGGGACCACAGGCTAGAACAACAATTCCACAAGCAAATGAGATCCAGATGACTTTCTCAAAGTGTTTCATAGCGGCTTATAAATATGCTGCAAGATTTGTTTGTATCTCCATCATCACACACGGGAGAAAAAAACCCAGCTACAGCTGCGATCACGGAAAACAAGGCCAATTCTTAGAAGAATTAACATACTTTACATGGTATTTTTGTACTCCTTTCCCCAATATATAAATAATGGCAATACAGTCATATATTTTAGTGCCAACAAGACAGTAGCATAAGTGTTATCATAAAAAGGTTGGAATTGCACCCAAGATAGTACATCAACTGCTTATTCATTTCTAACAAAGAATTGATGACGGCAGAGGCTAGTCCTCCAGCTCTCACATAACTGAGAAAGGGAAAACATGCAAATACATACTGGTGAGACCGTAATTTGTCTTCAAAGAAACTGAAAAGCTTGCTTACTTAGACTTAGAACAGTAGCTGAAGACGAGATAGTTTTCAAAAAGATTACTGTAATAGAAGTAGCAGCTTTACAGGGGCTGATTGCACTCAAGAAGCTTCCTACATGTCTAAAAGGAGACTTTTTAGTGTCAGAAGTGTATCTTCAAAACAAGCAGAAGTAGGTGGTAAGGGCAAAACCCTGACCACATCTAGTACAGCTCTGTCACATGTACTTTAATCCCTGCAACAGCCATCTCTCACAAAAAAGGCTTTTTGCAGGGAATATTAAACAGCACCCCAGGCTGGTAGTTTTCTGTGTCATCTAGGTATGTTTTCAAAGGTTGGAATTGCTGCTTTTCTCCTCCATTCACTTGGATTTGTGGTTCCTGTTTCATGTCAAAATTCAGCAAAGCCCTTAAGTGTACAAGTAGTATTTAAGTATTGTGCTGAATCATGTCTCTAAAAGCTGCAATTAGGGATGAAAGGACAGGGGTACAATCCACAACTTGCATAACTAACCATGAAAACCAGACATCCTTAGATGTTGAGATCCGATGGAACAGAATCAAGCCTGTAGGGAAGTAGAGTTCAGTTTCAAAACATGAGGGTTTTTGACACTCTACAAAATGAAATACTTTGTGAACCAAACAAGGAGTCGGATGGGACAATGTGGAGAGATGCGGCTTGGAAAAGAATTTTTAAAAAGTGAACAATGAGTTGCTGGAGTAGGTCGAAAATCCTAAAGAGAATTCTCCCACAATGGCAGCGATTGGGAAGCAGCAGGGATGAAAGAAAAGAGGTAGAACCAGTGACAATTTCTTACAGATCATCTTTTTGGTTTGGTTTTTATTTTAAATACAAACCATCAAGGAAAGATTTAAAAAAAAAAAAAAAAAAAAAGACCTGATTTAAACTTACGGACATGGTTTAGCGGTGGCCTTGGCCATGCTAGGTTTATGGTTGGGCTCGATGATCTTAAAGGTCCTTTCCAACCTAAACGATTCTATGATTCTTATTGCCTTAGCTGTTTATTAGGATGGCCATTTAATCATTGAGGTTTCAGTTGTGTATTTCTGTAGTATTTCTATTGTATTTTCCCCCTCAATATTTCTGTTACTCTAATATTCTAAGGCACCAAACAGAGGATGGTCTTAGCATGCTGGCTAGTGTACAAATAAGTAATGAGAGACTGTTGTAACCCACAATACTGTACAACATCGACAAGATGAGAGAAGCCGTCATTCAGTTTGTTTCACACCAGCACCAGCTGAACCAGAAGGATGCAGGCCTGCTGAGTCTTGGCTACATCTCTTAAATAAGAGTCTAAACAACTCTGCTTCTCTCCATCATCAACACTAATATTCTTCCTGCAAACCAGACACTTAAAATTTACCTGTTCTAGAAACATACACAGGACTAGTATCCTCATCATCCTAATACTGAGCTGTTCCTACATTTTGCTTGAAATGAGAGTATCTTAATTATAATTGAATATTTATATGCATTTCAGTATGCAAACAGTCCTACTAGATGTGCCTCAAATACCACATGTGACCGTGTTTTATAAGAGCTAGTCTGAATATCACAAGGTGCCTACTGGTAGTAGTTAAACTAACCAAAATACAAATCATGGAGAATGGCAGGGCACAAGTGTTTAAAGTTCTAATTTTTGTTTTGCTCTAAATTCAGCATAGAAGTTTCCTGTTTCAAATTCCAACTCAAATTCCATGGACATAGCAGGGAGCTCTAACAGGTTCTTGTGGCAGAACAGCCATTTACAGAAATTATAGAAAGCAATTCTAATGATCTTAAATTTTAAGACAAGCATGAACAGTTCTTTTAAAGGAAAAACATGAGTAAGCGAGTCAAAAAAGGTGGAACGATTTAGGATCCATCATGCAGAACTAAATGGCAAGCTGAGACATTTATGATTTCAGCTTTTTCTTCTTAAATTTTGAAAGAAAACTGATTAAAGGGCTAAAGAATTTCTTCAAAAACACAGTCAGCTTTCAAGCACCCATGATAAGTTTTCCTCTTACAAAGCAATAAGGGCAAGGGAGGCAGAGACAAGAATGGTAACAGGCCTGGTTGAACAGCTCTGTCCCTTCCAGTACCACCATGGACCTGAAAAAGTTAGTACCCGCTTTGGCTACAGAGCTGAGCTGGTTTTATGCAGAACCAGCGAAGGTGTATTAAGACCATAATCCTTGAACCCTGACCGCTGTGGACCACCCGCTGCAGAATCCCCCAGCTCTCACGTTCTATCCGAGCAGAGCCAAGGCTTCTAAGCTCCAAGGCACATAACTTTCAATACAGCTTTGTGCTGCATCCCCCAGTTCTGCGGATTCGGGGAAGGTTTATTCGCCAGGGCGCCGTGCCAGGTCCCTGCTGGCCCTGTACACTTGCTGCACCCATGCAGAACCTGAGTGCTACAACAAAGCGTGTTTAGTTTTTCAGTCATTTCAGGTTCCGCATGGCTAATGTTTAGTTGAGGTCAGTAAATTGTGCTAAAAACAAGGCAAGTATTAATCCATGCAGAACCTGAGTGCCACAACAAAGCGTGTTTAGTTTTTGAGTCATTTCAGGTCCCGCATGGCTAATGTTTAGTCGAGGTCAGTAAATTGTGCTGAAAACAAGGCAAGTATTACAGGGTCACTGTACTACATTCCTAGTATTCCCCAGGTTCTTCCCTTCTTTGGGGTACACACATTTTACTCGCTCCATTTAAAATAAATTTACAGAAATATTTTCCAGTCTAGAGTCTTTACTTAAGGGAGAAATTTCAATGCAAGACACAGGGTTAGTCTCCTGAAGGTGGCATCTTTCAGCTGAAGTCACAACTAATTAGCCCAAGCCACTTCACAGCCTGCCCTCAATGTCTGACAGTTACTGCTGCTCCGCAACCTCCTTGTTCTTACAAGCTGCAGAGCAGAAGTCTTCCTCACATGGCCACAGGTTACAACACACTACCTGCCTGAAAAAACAAGTGAAAGAAGTTTAAAGAGAAGACTTTAACATATTAACGAATGGAATTTGGGTGGGGTTTTTTTAATTATTATTTACAAATGGTGTCAATAACTTCATCTGACATTGAGAAAATGTGTGTCTTCATTAAGACATGTCTGAGACTCATATTAGAAGTTTCAGCTAGAAAGAGAAACTTAATACGGTTTAATTTTTCATATCCGATATATTAAAAGTGTAAGAACTTCCTTTTTCAAGCTTTCCCTATCAGCTGTAGACATGAATACATAAAGGAATTAGTGTCCAAAGGGCCTAGGCAGAATTAGGTTCCATTAGTCTATATCTACATAAGCATACCATAACATCTGCTCCAGATTTACACATCAGCAAAGAAAGAAGATGATTATGCAAATAATGAGAATGTAAGTAACATATATGCATTCGGGCAACTGGAGGGAAACATTTCTCCAATAACTTTTGCTCTTCCATTAAAACAGTCTGCCTCAGGAACATACTATCATGCAAGAGTAAAGCCACAAGCTTAAGTAGTATTGATTGTAATACAGTACATATACAAGCAGCTCAACAGTTAATCACAAAGGACCAACAGTCTGGATTCCTAAAAGCACAGAGAGAATCTGCTTTGAGAAAAAAAACAGGTGTTTTTTCCACCATAAGTTTCTGCTTCTTCCATAATTCTGAGTATTTATACGAGGAACAATAAATAGCAACCATTTTTGAGATATTTTCCAACACATACAAAACACTCTAGAATATTTAAAGCTACCATATCCACCAAGTCCCACACTAATATTTTAAAGAAGGGGAAGGGATACCATGTACCCAGATTGCTGGACAGTTAATTCAGACAGAAATTTAAATAGTTGCAACTACACAACCTTCTTCGGAGGACCCCGCATTTTAAAGTACCTACCACAAATCTGTATTTTATTTCAACAACAAAAAAAAAATCTTCCTTTTTATATGCTAGCTCAGTTTCTTTAACCTCAGATCAGAAAGAGCTCTGCTTAAGAATTCAGACACTGAATGTACGCGATGGGCATGGGGCTCACAGTTCCCCACCTGCACCCAGGTATCTACCTTAAGATAAAACCAAATTGCCTCTTACAATCCACCAAGTAAACTGGTTCACACACTCATTATCTTACACCAAAGCTTCTGCTAAAGCCCTCAGGTTTTAACGGACACTCATCAGGCTTCTCGAATACAGGCTGTTTCAAAAATTCATTCTATTTTTGATAAGCCATTTAGTATTACAGTATATATTTTAAGGTGTCTCACTCAGATATCATTGTAACTGTACGCCATGCATTTAATCAGGGTTCTAAACACACAGATCAAGTCTACAAAAGCCCTTAACAGTTTTTGCAAAAAATATTTCTCCAGGTTCCCACAGTTTGTAGCTGCGTGTTGCCCAAACCGCACATTTCTAGACCTAAACATGACTGGCATTCAGAGACGAGGGAGAAGAAGAGGTCTCCCCTCCCAAGGGCTTGGCCCAACAAGCACAACGCAACAAATTATAATTTCACTAAGGAGACTGAAAGTATATACGAAGCACGTACAACTTTCTGGCTCTACTTGAGAAAGGGTATTCCAATTTTATTCCCAAATATGACTAACACAAAAAGCATAAAATCTTGGCATTCAGATCAAACTCTAGGACTTTCCTCGGCTGCCTCCACAAAAGACATGCTCAGCAGAGCCCCTCACAAGCAGGGGCTCACAGGTCTTTTTCTACAGAAAATCTGACCCTGAATTAATGTCATTTTTGATCAGCAAGAGGCCAAATTTAATGACTTTCCAGACAGGCTACAAAGTCCAAATCCTATATTGGGTGAAGATAAGAGTACAGAATTTAACGGGTTTTTAAATTGGGGGCGGAGGGTGGGTGAATTCCTTCTCTTGGTGTTTGAAGTCTTAGATCTGTTTCACCCGAAAAAGACAATTGTGTCACTGCAGGCTATTTGGGAAGGGGCAGGTGAGAGTTTGGAGATGCTTACATCTACAGGAGGTCCAGTATATGGCCATAAATACTTCACATTTGTTCAAGGTCTCTCTAAAATTATTACTTAGTAAATCACATTAAGCAAGTGATTTTTTTATAAAAGTTGTAAAAGCTAGATGAGGAACACTAAGCACACCAAGTTGGAAATCCATATACGTACTGACAGGCTCAATATTCGGATTTCACGATCCCCAAATTCAGAGTTACCTGGTCTGCCCAGCAAGGCGACCTGAAAAGCCCCAACACCAAATCTACCATGTAGGATTTGTCAAACAGTGTTTTAACATACCAAGGACAGTCGCTTATTTGGGGTTTTTCCCCATGTCATTTGACACACTGATTGCAGTGGGTGTCTGTGGGGAGGCGCTGGCAGCG
>NW_009600355.1:0-486 GCF_000690535.1 Cariama cristata
AAGTCCCTCAACTACCTCTTTCAGATTTCAATATGATTTATTCTAGGGAACATGCCCTAAACCTCAGTAATTTTCAACTCTTCCTCAAAAAAATTTTTTTTTCTCTCTTCTAATACTTGGCTACTTTCTCTGCCCCAGAGCCTTTTATCTAACTCTCCTACTAATGTTAGCTTCATGCTACAAGCAGGAGTTTTTCATGAAACTTCAAATCTGTCATCTGTAGTGTCCAAAAGAGTTCACTATCCCCATTGCTCCAAACCCTTTGTCTTTCTCACTATTTTTCGTACAGATTGTCAACTTTACTAATGCAAACACGAACAAAAACTGTTTTTCCTAAAATAACCATCACAATAACAGTATTTTGCCAAAAATTACCAACATTCTTTTGTCTACCTTTGTTAACCATATTTCTTGGACATACCAACAAAATTTCCTTACATTTGAAGTACATTTCCTTATAATTTTGAAAAGTGAATGTTCCCAAGC
>NW_009600356.1:0-22222 GCF_000690535.1 Cariama cristata
TGGGCTGAGCCGGGCCGGGGGAGAGGGAAGGTGGCAGGTGGCAGGTGGCGGGGCGCACTGGCCACCCTCCTCCTCCTCCTCTTCGCCCAACTTTCCTGCCTTCGATGGCGAGGAGGTAGCGTCCCTTCTCTGCCTGTCTCTGGCTGCTGTTCTACCTCACCCGCATCCCTCCCCTCTCCTCTCCTCACTTTCCCCTCCGCCGTCCCGCAGGCTGTCCCCGGGCAGGGGCTGAGGCTGTTCCCCACCCTCAGAGGTGCGGGGCGGGGAACATCCTCCCGCGGCCGTGCAGGGGGTGTCAGCGGGCACCGTCCCCCCGCAGCCAGTCGCGGTGCCGGGTTAACGGGAAACTGCTGCTCCGGTTCCCGCTGCTGGCTGGAAGCGCAAATTCGCCCAGGATCGAGGCGAGGGCTGGGCGCAGCTGCCCAGACTGCCTGGACACCCCCCAGCTTGTGACTGTGCTTATCTTAATCGTCCCCTCTGAAAGGTCGTGAATTTAGGTGTGTGGTGTCATTTACGACCTAAATGATTTACATAGAATCGCAGGTATGAAGTTCTTCCACCGCTAAATAGCTGAAACAGGTTGTTCCTTTCCCCTTCTGCAAGAGGCCGGCGCGATGTACCTCGGACCCACCTGTGCACACTCAGCTTCTTTCCATCAGCCCACAAGTATTGTCTCTGCTCTGCTACTTACTAAGTCGATAAAAATAAATCAGTAAATCACATAGCCTAGTAGTCACCTGCAGATCGATCATTCATTTATTCGAAGTAGATTACTTTAAACTGTAGATAAGAATTATTTCAGATTTTTCATTTAATCCTGTAAAAGGCTATGTTTTCACATATTTACTGAATGAAACTGATAAACCACATTCATTCTAATTTTAGCCTCTCAAGAGCTAGCTTTCTATGAACCTAATGTAAAGAAAATCTCACACAAGCCACCAAACTGTATAGATGGAAAAGGTCATTTTTTGGGGGCTGTATATGTAAAATAATGTTGTACAGTCTTATTATACAATGTTTCACATACAATATAAAATTTTATTATATGCATGTATATGTACATATATACAAATGATCCAATTTATTATTATGTATTTTATTAGTAAATATATGTTATAAAGAAAATAAAATGCACCTGAAGTGGAATAACCAAAGCTAGAAGTAACATATTAAGAACATCTTTGTGTTAACAATAATACAGTGTTTTGCAATGTAAAAAACTATGGGGTGGGAGTTAAATTAAGCTGGTAAAACTGAGGTGGGAAATAAATAAAAGGACTTGACTCTTTGCATAATGTATGGTTGAGCTGTGGAACTCTGCCAAAGGGTGTTGCAGATCATAGATTAAACAGTCCCATGAATCAGTACAGAGCAGGCTTTGGGGGCTGGGAGCAATACAGTGCCTGCAACACCTGTGGAGGACTTTTCTGAAGTCAGAATTTACAGTGGTAAGTGACTTCTGAGAAATTACACTACCATACTGAAAAGAGCTATCCACTGTTAATTTGGTGGCAAAAATGGGCTTTTATGATGATTTCCTCCTACAAGTCACAGTTGTGTGAGTGACTTGAAAATTATTCTTATCGGCATATGATTTATATGTTTTGTTAACTACAAGTTCTTTCTGAAATAACTCCTCTGCAATCCTGTTAAAGATAAAAGTATTAACTTCACTTTGAATTTTGGTCTGCAGCTTGACTTCCTGACTCTGCACTGAATATGCAGTTCTGGAAGTAAAGACAAGCATCTTTTCTCTCTGGCAATGCAATGAACTTTCCAAAACTTTGCTTCTCTATGATGCAGTTGTTGTTTCTCAGAACAGAAAGAGAAATTGCATCTCATCTCAATGACTTGCATAGAGGTCTCCGTTCCTTTTCTGTTGTGAAGAGACATGGAAAGTCCTTTGCCCCACAGAGCTGATGATGTTCTATTACAAGGTGAGGGAGAGGGTGCAGAAGACCTGCACCACATGCGTACAATGAAGATACGTGTTCGTGTGTTGCAGCTATGTGGACAGACTGGCCAGTCCTTGTCACCTGCAGCGGAGGTTCAGCATAAGCTGAAATTGTGCAAAATCTTCACTGTAGACTAAGGGACAGTGCTTGCCTCCTTAAACTTATAGAGTCTTCCACAGTTCATTTACTAAGATTGTATGAAAGGGAGATTATTTGCCCCAGAGTAGACTGCACGGTAGTCATTTTATCCTGCTGAGAAGGATGATGTGTTCAATTGACCCTGCTGTGAAAAGTAGACATCGTTTTAGGCTCACTTCACTTTGCACACTCAGGGGAATAGTTACTATGACCACCAATCTAATTTATAAACAATCTGTAGGATGCAAGCCTAAGAAAACGAGATTAAGAGTTGTCAAAAGGAGCGATTAGATATTAATTATAGCACTCCCCGAACATTCCCCTCAAGTCTCTGGAGATGCTGCACCTTCTGTTTCATCACAGGTCATGTAGAAATATGAGTCCTAACTATTAGTAGTTTCACCTGGGTCCAATTCTTCACTACCTTAGATCTCATAAAGTAATTTTTGGCTGAGCACAGTGGATGTAAAATACTACCTTTCAGAACATTATGCTTTCTTTGCAGGAGTGTTAGTGACTTTTCAAGATGCACGGAGATGGAGAAGCAGGTCAGCTGTCACTAAGAGATGATGATTAGAATAATGACATGTTCTCCAGTTCATCTATCCTCTCAATTTACACAGTTTTTTTGTCATTAATAAAGATTACTTAGCATTTATTGCCCCCCCAAAAAAAAGCTGTAAGCATTTTCTAATTATTCTTTGTGGGGATTGTCCTCATTGCACAATGTAGTGTCAAACTGAAATATCCAGCCTAGCTCTAAAGCCACTAGTTCTGATATAAATATACTCTGAAAATCAGGAAGTAGAGAACCATATTAATGCAGTCATACTACTTTTAATGATTGAGCTAATTTGTATGTTTCTTTGTGGCATTAGACAGTACAGTATAGACATACTCTTAAAACCTTGTCTACACTGTGAATATTATTTAAATTGTAATTCAAATGTTGCTCCTAATATGAGTTCCACCTGCACACAAAGTCCATTATACTGGTATTCTCTGCTGTATAGGTAAATCTACAGTTAGCATGATTCACCAGCTGCTAACATAACTGTTCCTCAGTGTGGATACAGGTTAGATCTGCTTAAGGGCCCCAGTCCTAAAATGCATTTTCCACAATCCCCTTACTGTGCTCAGAAAGAAGAAAGACATCCTTCCCCATGCCTCCAGACGTGAGAAAATTCAAAGAGTGCAAAGAATCTTCTGGCACTACACGTCTAGAAATTTTACTTTAGCAGTCAAACAAGAACAGAGACTGTGTAGTCTCTGAGCTTTAAGACACAGCTTAAATACTGTTTCATGGTGTGGTTATTCTCACTTGAGTTAGTTTAGTATGAGATGTTTTCCAATGCAGAAGAACCCAAGTGAATCCTACAGTAAGAACATACTTTAATAGTGATGTGATTTTTACAAGAGGTCTTCCTCACAGTACTGAGTGAGTGAGTGAGATGAACATCCTGGCAAGACAATTCAGGTATAAAAACACACAATTAAGTTCCTGATATATAACAGAAATGTCTTAGTGTAGCTTTACAGTATATGTTATCTTCAGACATAAAGATGATTTTAAAGCTGTAAATAAAGTCCTGGCAATATATGCAGATCTTTGGATTATAACTGCTTAAACTACGTACTCATCCCCATTCAGTTCCCCTGACCCATCCACCTAACCTCTTAACTCCTCTCCATTCTAGTCCATAACTATTGGACCTAGTTCCTCAGGGTTCACATGAAAAGTGAACTCCTGCCCCAATGAAACCAATGACAGTTTTTGAGGTCAACAGAATCAGAGTTTTTCTAGAAACTTTCACCTGTTAAGTATGTTCATGTATGGTAACAAACTCTTACAGAATCCTGGAACATGCTATTACAACATTAGATGTCCTACTATTCTACCTGGAGACACTATCTAATATCCTAAAAGAGTCCTAATTCTTTGTAAATTAGAACAGTATATTAGAAATAGTCAACATTTCTGTAGATCATATGAATAAATTTTAGCCTGAATGCTTGATTTGTTTTTCTCAGTGTGGCATATATTTTGGAGAACATTTTGTGAAGTCTGATTTTTGTTTAGAGTTCCTAAAGGTGAGGAACTCTAAAGGTGAGCTGGTCTGTATAAAGCTTCTTTGTTTTGCTTTCAGTGAAATGGCAACTTCAAATCTCTGCCCTTTTTTTACTGAATCTTAAAGACACCAATTACACTTTTTCCTGAAGTAAATATGAGAAAAATCTTCATTATATCTGTCTTTATTTCATTAATTAATTCAGAATATTTTAGTCCTTCTCTATTTTATTCCATTTGAAGTAAACATAATACTGCTTATCCAAACATTTTTAATCCCAGGATGCCTCTTTTTATCTAAATAGTAGTTACATTCCTCTTGTGAATCACTTATATAAGCAGCTTTCTGTTACTCAAAACTTGAATCTCTCAAGCTTTATACACTTGAAGCATTGATGGCTAAGTTATTCTAGTCTCTAGTCCATGCAGAACCAATGACACCATTTTGCTTTGGATGGAGCTTTTTGGAATGTCTAAGTGCTGAATAATCACTTTATAGTCTACAGCTTACTATTAATTGTGTAGCCAGCAAATACAGCAGTCTTCATGATGATCAAACCAAAGTGCATGTGTATACATCAGTGAAGAGTGGTAAATCATGCCCTACTTTTCTTACCGGCTCATGCTCCACTGGTTTTAACAAAGTCATATAATTGAACAAGAATCTCATTCAAATAATTCATCCTTACTCTAACTTTTCTTTGATATATCTTTTATGTGACATTCAGCAACCTCTCTGCATTACTTTCTTAATCACTAAAAAAAGACAATATAATGTTTCCTTCAGAGTTATTGTGACAATTATTCAATAGTGTAACCACAGTCATAAAGGAGAATGCTGAGTATTACTAGGTAATATTGGGGAAGACTGAAGATTTCATAATCAGTTAAAAATGAGCAAGAAATCTATTATTTTCAGAAGGCTGCCGAACATACCATTCACTTAAATTAATAGGTCAGTCATACAAATAGGACTTTAATCCTGTGTTAACAAGAGCTCAGTATTTCCAGAGTATGTGTCCAATGATGTAACGGTATCTTCCATTTTCTATTCAGAAATAATATTCATTGTTTCTTCTTATTGATAGCTATATTCTTTACCTAAATTAGGATAGACAGAAAGTATAATGGCAAGTAGCCTCTGATATGAAAATTATATAGCAGAGCTCCAATTCTGTTTTAGTAGCAAATCCTTTTTTTTCAGGAAGATGATATATGAAAGAGATGAAGGGGTAGCAGTGTTTTCATACACTTGCCAATTTATTACGTTTGCATAAATATTTAATTCATCAATCTCTTTCTAAAAGAAGAATATGGTTTGCATTTCAAGTCTTGTAGTTTTCTTACATTTTCTTACTGCTAAATCCCACCAAAACTTTAATTACTTGCTGGACATCCACGAAAGAAGTGATTCATGTTTTTCATTGCTTGTCGGTGATCAGCCTGATCTCCTGAGGTTAACACTGTATGTGCTAGTGGCCTTAATATCTAAAAGGTGAGTAAAGTTATTGCATTTTATTTTTAGGAACCAAAACTGAATATTAACTGGAGAAGAGCTATTTTTGAATTACTTTAAAGGAATGTAAAGAGAAGGAAAATATTGCTTAAGTTCTGCATAGATAGCCATTATACCCACAGATAGCCAGAGAGGCTGTTAGCGTACGTTTCAGCCACAGATACATTAATTTCAATAACTGACCTAACCACAGCTGTCAATCCCTTTTCCTACTCATACTCATTTGTTTCAAGGAGTGCTCCAAAGACAACCATAATGAAGCAGCCTAGGGACAGGAGAGGACTCCCATTGCAAAGGAATGATGAAGGTAACTTCTGTCATGTAGATTTTTCCATTGGCAGAGTAAGGCTTCTCTTGGTATTGTCTGCAATGGTAGTTTATCTTACATTGCTTCAAGAAACATAGTTACATGCTTACACTCACTGTGTGCTAATACACACAACACCTACAATGACTTCCATAGACAATTTCAGCTTGGCAAGTTAGTACCACCCTTTTTTTCTTACACTAGCATTGTTATAAGGCACCCATAGACTGTCAGCACATATATTTTTTAATCTGGCTACATCTTCAGCCTTTGAGGCCTATTAATTGGCATAAGATCACGTACAGTTTACAAAGGACTCTCAAGTCATATTTGTCAGAGTCACATTACTTTTTACAAAGTGAACGAGAATTCAGCTTGGGAAAAGAGAGGTTTGAGGGAGAATGGTTGAGATGTCACACAAGTTGGATAAAGAGCACTGACCTGGGAACCCTATACATGCTGGTCATAAGAAGAAAGTGACAAGTAACTACAGGTAGTGTCTGTATGGAGAGGCCCACTTAGTACAATAGTTCGCTAAGTCCCTCCAGATAAAAAATGACAAGGAGAAAGCAACTTTTTTGTATAACTTGAGAAGAAATAAATGAATGTAAAGTTTGCTGAACTACCAGCAATAAAATGCATTTTTATATATGTACATGTATTTTATACAAATATATACATATTACATGTAGATTATTTTATATATGTATAAATGTGTCTGGTGTCCATATATTAACGGAATAATACAGAAATACATATTTAAGTGTTTAAAATGTCAACACTTATACCAATTTATTTCTTGTGCATTTTTCTTTTTCCCCACTTCAGCGAAGTGACAATTTATTGTATTTTTTTTAGGAAACTCAATGACAGGGAGGTGATTTAACAATCTTCAGCAAAGCAGTACAGAACTTGAGTCTGAGGTGTTCACACCCATTAAACTACTGTACTACCTAAGCTATCTCACATCTTCATGTTTCCATGGAAGTATTTATTATGCACTACCACAAGATCACCCTGTTACTTCTGTATGTATCCTGTTGCCAGCATTTCATCATCTGTCCACGTTAATACTTCGGCAGACAACCTTTTAAAAGACTTTTTAAAGGAAGATATGAAAAGCACAGGAGAAATCTCAAACTGACAACAGCATTTGTCAGCTGGTATCCTCTGGAATTCAGATGTTCACTGAACAGGGAGTCCTTCACATTATTAGATGTCTATGAAACAATAGTTCTTTTTAAGACTGACACCTACATACTTTGTCTAAAACAGACAAATATACTAAGAGTTTTGGGATTGTATTACAGCCAAGTTTTGTTCCTTAATACATTAAAACATTTCAAGCATTCTGTAAATTCCATTCAAGTCATTGCAAAATTTCCTTGTACCTTGAAGAAAATTGGTGATACTGTTGTAATGATTTAAATTTCAGAGATAATTAATAATAGAGAAAGGAAATATGCAGTAAAATCCAAAGGTAAAATTCACTCCCAAATAAAAAGCTAGCACAAGAATTGCACAGCTCCTACCTCCCCCGTGATACCTCCTAAATTGTGCTTAAGTAGTTCATGGGTTTGCTGGCATCTGCACAGGTGTGGATTTCATCTGATTTCATCCAAGCAACTTGCTTATGGCCAAAAATGTCACAGTTTTCTGTGCAGAAATAAAATAGACATTTGTTTCAAATATGGATTCAGTCTCTATTTTCGCAGTCATTTAGTGGTTCTAATTATAACAATCTAATTTGTAAACAACACATGCTGAGGTTTTGACAGTGAATTTCTGATGAGACACAGAGTGCAAATTTTAATTACATACAGTTCTAATACAGTGAGCACTGCAGCATTTCTGTCATCTTTGAAATGGCAACAAAATGTAAAAAAAAGTTTTTGAAATATGAGTATGAAGGTAATGAGATCAATAAATGTCAGCTAGAAAAAGTAATCGCAACTCTAGAGACTCACTAACCTTTCTTCAAATTCCAGATATAATAGACTAGCTTGGATGAGGAATCTTTAACAATGAGAAACAGGTACAATTATAAGGAGGAAGCAAGCCAAAGACTGCTGAATAATACCACAAGGATTGCCTTTTTAGGTAAATGAGAGAAAACAACTGATATTTTTGCTTTTCCTCCTGTGATCCTCACCAATGTACTTCCCTTTGCACCTTCTTATTTTGAGAGCAAAATACAATATAAATACATACGTAAACCTAGAGTTAAAATATGAAATATGACATAAAGTGCAGTAAGAAGTAACAGTTTTCCAGACTGAAGACATGATCCTTCTCTCAAGCAGACACAGAGAATGTTAGAATGTTCATTGATCTCCATATAAATTCCAGATACTTAACACTCCCAAGATTTGATGGTGTATGTTTCCTATATATATTTTGTGCAAGCTCAGAACTTAAGCATGAATTAATTCAAGACAAGAAACTATGTGCTACGTTTTAATGTCCCATGGTAGAATATGACTTCAGTAAGAGAAAACATATTTCATATGCAGAGTGTCAGATTAAGTAATATTTGAAATGGTAATGTTGATTTTTATTTTTATTTTAATGAAAAGTGCAAAAGGCATTGAACCTGAAGTGAAAATGGAAAGGAATAAAATATTTTTTCAAACCTATGCAGATAGGCGATAATTTTTTATTGAATAAGGCATACAATTTTCCTGAAAACATACCAGTGTTTTATGAAGGATATGCAAAATGCACTAAGAATTTACACATATAAGAAACTGATTTTAGTGAAATTGATTTTAAAAAAGAGGGGTAGACAGAACATGGAAATTAATTCTTATTTTATCATCAAAGTTGTGGGATTTTTTTCTTGCCCCAGCATTGACTGAACTTTTTTGGATATAGATAACAAAAATGGATGGACAGAGATTGAGATCCAGTCATTGGATTCCACTCTGTGTTTGCAGGAAAAGATGTCCAATATTTTAAATTATGATTTGCAAATCATGACACAGGCATAAAACCAGCTGGAGATACTAGCAGTTTACTTTTCTTGTTACAGTGCCAATCTGAAGTAATGAATGCAAAAGGGCTCCGTATAGAACATACAAAGTACTACAATATCACCATTAACTTTTATGATCGGTAGTTTCTACTTTCTATCATTCTGTATGTCCTGTTGAAATGAAAGAATTTGAAGAACTAAGGTGCTGCCTTTGAAATTCTCCAAGTGTCTAATTCCACACACGTACAGTTTCCCCTTTGCTTCAAATGATTGAGCATGATTATTCACATATGTACATGTATGTATAACATTTTTTACACGTAACATTTGACATGTATACAACATTTTGCAGGACTGGAGTTCCTGGAGGGAAGAAGCTGTGCAGCTAGTGTGCAACCCAACATTAAGTCGCAGATTCCCCTGATGACATCCTTTTATTCTCAGCACAGAGCTAAAGAAATGAGTATTATGAAAGTTGGTTGTTGAGGGCCACTCCAGGGGCATGAACTGGATTTCAAGTCAGTTCAATTGACCAAAACTTAGCATAAACATGCTGCAGCACCAGGAATGTAGAATTGCAGGAAGGGATGTAGACAGGAGTTTCTCTGCTCCAGCCACCCATGGCTGTGGGAGCAACCATGGATATGTGCGTGTGCATTAGGTGACTCATGAGTCTGCGTAGCTTTGGAAGTTGCTCTACTTTAAGAGCGTGTATGTGCGTGGATGACATAGGAACAGCCCAAAGCCAGCAGCAATTGCTGGAAACATGTTGAATCCAAGTAAGGAAGAAGCTTTCAGCTTTCAGAAATATAGACAGGGTAAGTGCCAGTTAAAAGGCTGTATTTTGTGTTCCATCACCCCGCGACCCCAAAACTCAAACAGGAGCTGTGTACACGGAGACCGTGTTATGCAGGTATGGGTAGGAACCTACGTTTAAGGATAAAAATTTTTTCAGCCTATGATTTTGATTGAACTGAGTTTCAGTCAAATCAATTTTTTCCTGTAAAGACTTTGTAGTGGCACATCCTTCCTCATACAGGATTGTTCAGGGTAGTCTAAAGTAAAGCTGACTGCAGAGAGCTGTGGGAGGATCTTGCAGGTGACAGGGTGGTAAAATGGCAGATGAAACTCAATGTCAATAAACACAAAATAACACGTATGGGAAAAATAACTCAAACTACGCATCCAAGATGTTGGTTAATTACCTATTGTCACTCAAGGAAGAAATGTTCAAGTTCCTGGACAAGGTTATCCAAAAGTGCCAGCTCATTGCACAGCAACAGTCAAAAATGCCAGTCAAATGTTAGAAACTGCTAGGAAAGCATTGAAGAACAAAACAGAAAACATTTCAACACACTCTGCTCTAAAAGCAAAGGTGAAATAGACTGGGACTGGAGAAGTAGGAATGATGCATGACCTAAGCTGCGACTCACTCTTTTCAATTTCTCAATATGCAAGAAGTACAACAAAAACATTATGAAGAAGTAAGCTTAAAACAAACAAATGAAGAGTTTCTTTGCATAATCCATCATCAGATTATTAATTTATTGCTACAGGACGTTTGTCAGCAAAAAATATAAATGAACTCAGCTCCTTTCCTGCTATTCAAAAGAAAGGTAAAAGCACATACCAAATTAAGAACTCCCTAAATGACTGAATTGCTGGAGTCAGTAGCTCATAGGACAACAAGGACAAGTTTAAATTTTCTTGGATTATGGTACTTTTCTCAGATGACCATTGTCAGAGAGCAGATATTGGCACTCTCAGCACAGAAGTTTTTATGTTCTTAAATTACAATGCAGTTATAATTTCTGGTCCAGATGATGTGCTCCTCCTTATTTAAATACTGGGTAGAATTGCCATTCAAAGTGGCTTTAACAGACTGGAAAAATGACCTGACAGAAACCCTATGAAGTTCAACAGGGACAAAAACAACCTCCCGCAACCAGTACACAGAAACCCCATACAACAGCACAGACTGGAAACCAACAGGTTGAAAAGGAGCTCTCCAGAAAAAGACCTGGAGGTCCTACAGAAGAAAGCTGAATTGAGTCAGCAGTGTGTTCCTGTGGCGATGAAGGCTAACAGCATACTTCTCCCCGGCAAGATTGTTAGGCAGCAGGTCAATGGATGTGATTAATTCCTTCTTTTCCGCACTTATGAGACCACACCTGAGTACTGTGCCCAGTTTTGAGCTCCCCAGAGTAAGCAAAAATTTAATATACTGGAGTAAATCCAAGACAGTTACTGGACTGTAGCATACTGGACACAAGGAGAGGGTGAGGTAGCTGGGTATGCGGATGTTAATTGTCTAGAGCTGTCCTGCAAAACAGAGCACTGCTGTAATATCAGTAATAAAGCGGGAGGAACTTCATGTTTGGCATTTAACTGACTTGTCTGCTAAATGTCTCAATTTCTGCATTCACGGCACACAGCATCTCAGTGATAGAAAACCAGAAAGACCAATGGAAAAAAAGAAGAGAAAGTAATGCACTTTGAAATTAGACTTTCACCTGATAGCCCAGTGTAGGTGTCTGAGCTGTGCTCGGTGGCTACCAAGAGTGCAGGCAGGGACTCGTCATGAAGGTTCTTTTCTTGGGCTTGAAAAATATTTCTTTTTCCAGATTGAATTTGTTCAAATTATAAATTTAACTTTAAATGCAAAATACAGAGACACACACACATGCACGTTCATGATTCTAGTCAACTGTGGTAGTGAAAAACTTCTGCTTTGATGTTTTAGCTCCAAGAAAAAACTTTTACAATTGCAATGGAATGATCATAATTGAAAGTTTCCTCTCTTACAGGTAATTATAAACCTTTAAAATTCTCAATGCCCAAATACTGTTATTCATTGATAGCATTAAGTCTCACTTCATAAAAGCACAGTACTTCCCTGACTCCTTAGCGGAAGACAAGTTGCTCCTGCTGTCAGCCTGTAAGAAACAAGGTTTCTGCATGGACAAAGAGGACTGTCCCAGCTGAGTGCAAAATGGAGGCAGAGACAAACTAAAAAACACTAAAACGAACTCCCTGAAGGCCTTGGAGCCAAGTTCAAATCTAGATGAACATATATTGTAATTTTTTCAGAGGTACATTTTGGCAGAGAGCATGAAGGAAGATCTATTTCTCAAGTTTACCACAAGATGGAGGTGCTGTAACTGAGAATCATTCATTAAATGATCAGAAAAATGGTGGGTGTTGTACAGCAGGCACTGTCAAATTTTATGGACCTATTTCAGAAAGTAATCAAAAATAATTGTATACCTCTGTGCCATATTATTTTATTAATTTATTTTAAGCAAACTGTGTAATGACACAGCCAACCATCTCTGAACCAGCATTAGTTCAAAATGCAGCAGCTTCAAATTTGCATTTGAATTACTGAATGCCATGGATGCTATTCTGAATTGCATATCCATTGGAGGTGGAGATGGCTGATAATGTAAGTTCTCTGAAAGCGTACAAAGTGATGGTTGCTAGAGTCAATGGATGCCACCTTCTTGGACATACTGTCCTGAAATTATCTTTTCCTAAATTGAGCCTTCTGGAGCTTGATACCAACCAAAAGAGATGATAAAGGATGGTTTTGTCTGTAATAAAGTCTAATTGTTCTCAAAAGCATTCACTCCACCCTCCATCAGAAGATCCAGGTTAGTGGTTGCCATCAAAAGGCTTTGAAACTGCTTACTAAGTCACCATTATAGTACAGTTCACTTGCTTGTAATAAATGTTACTGAAGCAGAGACAAATAATGGAGCCCTCATCTGGGCTTTCTGCACAAGCCCAGCAGACCATGGAGATGAGCTGTTTCTCTCCTCCAAAAACTTTGTCTTATGAATCTGCATGGATAGGTTCTTCTCCTGTGCTTTCTTCTTTTATTTAAAACTTCAAGGGGAAAAGCACAAACATTTTTTTTCTGCTGCTTCATTTTTTTTCCCTCACATCTTCTTTGCTACTGGTTATCTTGCTGTTTTGAGAAGAATTTGAAACATAGGTGAAATTGATTGGCCCAGGTTACATTATGATAGCACAGAAATGGAAACAATCAGAAAGGAGAGTGCTATGAAAACCTACATTTTGGTAGTTTTGTACCAATTGGATACTTTTGATATTCAGCGAAGCTATGGTTGCATTGAACGAGTGTGGCAACACAGGGAAATGAACCTCTTTAGATGTGCTCCTAAACCATGGACCAACACTCTCTCTAGACCCTACTATGCAAATACTGCCTTCATCTGCCCATCATCCCTTGGCTGCTTGGAGCCACCACACCCCATGATCTACTGGCTACACAGTTCATGCAACCACAGTTTACTCGGTTTTAGTCAGATTAATTTAAACACATCAAGATTCAAGATCTGAAAACATGTAGATATCTCCCTAATGTAAAGTAAATTATATTGCCATAGAAAGAAAAGCCAAAAAAACAATTAGAGTCTTAGGAGGAACTGTATAACAGTTGTAGACAGTATGTGAAGGCAGAACAGTTACTGTGTGTCTTCACGAGTGAGGATTAATTAAATTTGAAGTTCTTAAAATAGTTCTTCTTGTACATCAGAAACTAGTGAATGCTGAAGGTTTTTAGAAAACAAGTATACATAATAGATTGAAATCATATTTGATACATCACTATAGAGCTGCTATAGGATCCACATTACCTTTCATTTTCAATTGATTCTTAAAAATGTGAGGTAAATTGCCAGACATGTATAGCAGACAAAACTCACATGGTTATGGAACAAAAAAGTAAAAACATATCAGAGATTTCAGTTGTAATACATCTAGTATTCACAATGACAGATTGTTGCTGAGCAAGCTTGTGACTTACCTCATACCATAAATAATTTGGTTTAATTTCTCCTAATTCAAAAAAATACCAGAAAAGACACTAAATCAGAAAATATTTATATTCAATGCATTTCTAAATGAAATTCTGCAGATTTCATTGCTATCACTACAAAACTTTTCACATCAAAATGTGTTCTGACACATTGGATAGTTTTGCAAGCTACAAATATTTGTAAAGTAACTTAGCAAGGCTGAATCTGCATTTATTCATTTTAAAAATGTTTCCAAAGAATAACCAGACAAACTTAGCCAGAAAAGTTTACATCTAAGTACTTCCAGTCCCTCTTTAAAATTACAAAACACAGTTAACACCAAAAGTAGTATATATTAATAGGTTAACGTTGTAGGCCATATAATTGTCTAATTACAAAAAGGCATTCTTCCTCGTAGCTGATTTTTACACACTATGTTTTCAACATTGCTACTTGTTTTTCAGAAAGTAGTTGGCAGAGGTTTTTTTATGTTGTTTAGAAGAAAGCACAAAATATAACACTGATTTTGGATGTGCAGATATTTGCTATGGTTCCTCATCTGAAACTGATGGCATATAAATGGATTTATAGTAGTGAAGCGGGACATGTTTTGTGTCAGAAGAAGTCTGTGGCAAAGACAAGGATACCAGTTGTTCATGTGTTGAGTACAACCGCTGTGTCTCCCCAAAACTCTTCTTGGTTTATACAGATGGCCCTCACCGTTAAACTGTTGAACAGACTCAAGAAGTCGACTCCTGCCGCTTGTGAATAGCTCACAAGGAACATGCTTTGTGATAAAGTAACAGCTCCTTCAACTAATATTAGGGTCTTCATAAAAAGACCCAGCTGATTTGGTGGCAAATCTTTGGGTTTTTGTGACTGTGACTCTGTCAATATCATGACCTGAAGTAATTTAATACTTTTGTGTTCTGCAACTGGGTGGTCTACAAAATACATATTGTCAGTTACAGACATGGCAAGCAGTTTGTTAACCCAGTCATTTGAGAATTATAAATTATTTGATCATAAACATGGGCACAGGTGTATAGTTGAGAAGGAGACTACTATGGGTTTGATTATTCACATGAAACACATACTGTGTATTTTTTACATCAAGATTTCCATGCATTCTAAATTGAGGGTTATATTACCTAAATTCTACTGGTAAAGTAAAAATGTTATACAATTAGGAAAAGACAAGCCCTTCAGATTTATTTATATCCTACCTAATGCAAATGTGAATGTTCTTCTATTCCACATAAATATGCAATCACTTCCTTGAAACTTGCTAAGCTGTCTGCATCAGCAGTTTCTCATGAGTTACACAAGTTCCTCATCTGAAAAAAAAAAATTCACAACCTCCCCTTCACCACCAAAAAAACCCTGCATTAATATAAATTGCAGCTCCTGGCAACCATAGGTGAGCATCAAACAACACAAGTTACATAATAATGGTTTTGATAATTGAAGAAGTGCACTAAATCCTAATGTTCTTTCTTATTTTTATGCAGTTCTCAGCAGAAGTTCTCTCAAACTTCATCCTAAAAGGGCTTGCGGAAGAAGGAAGCAGAAGGAATCAACATTGATCTACTTTCAGGAAATTGAAAAATATTAGGTAGGAAGTTGGAGCATCAACCTATATATAAATTGATTTTTGATGTGATACTTAAACTTTAATTGTGAACTGAACAAAATGTTTCACTTCTTTGGGGATCCCTATTTTTGCTGAAAATATTTGTGATGTAAAACACAAATGTTTGTACTGTGTTGGCCAATTCAAGTTATTTCACCAGCTGTAATCCAAAATGGAATTATAGATCCTGTAGATTTATTGATTTCTTTTTTATTATTGGTACACATTAGTACTGACTTGAGACAGTTTAAAATATCATGTTTTTATCATTTTTTAAAGGTCAAGAGATTTATGTCTTCATCTGTAGATAGTTTTAAAGTCTTTACCACAGCTCTGAAAGAATAGGATTCAGGTATCACCCCTTTATTCTGATGCACCACTAAAAAAGATATGGCATCACTCTTAGTTTTCACTTATAAAAAAGATCTAAATTCTGTTTCAGTTACAGTGGAGGAATATTAGTTAGGATTAACACTGGAACAGATTCAATATGAGACCAACATCTGGGACAAGTTTCCAGAAAAGTCTGTTCATTCCTATGAAATAAACAAAAGTGTCAGTGATAAGTCAACCTGGGAGATGATAATTCAGGAAGGATTTTGATTCAGTAAACTCTTTGTTACTTAGAATTCTGGGTCTGAAATCCAAAGACTGATAAAAAAATTTACTTATTGAAGAAGCAAGATGAGACCCAAAGAGCACAAAGTTACAAAGGGAAAATGTGGAACGCATTTAGAGAACTTTGTGTCCCAGAGGCAAGGCTGATAGCAGCTAGAAGAGAACTGTGCAGACCTCCCAGCACTCCCCCCCTAGAAACATATTACGTGTGAATGACTGCTTTGATGAGCTGCACATACACTCCAAGGGAAGGTGCCAAGGACCTCTCGAGCTCACTTACTACAAATGAATGAACCCCAAGACACTCTTTGAAGATCGATTGTTTCAAACCTTAATATAATTAGCATTTGTGCAACTCCTTTGACAAAAATATGCTAAATACCATTCCAAGAACACAGGGTATGACTGTTTATAAGGCTTATATAATTTTAGTGTTAGTTAAAGAAATATTTTAGCTCAAAAGCAATTGTGTATTACTACAGTTTTGCTTTGGCACATATGCTAAGGCTTAACGCTATTATGCATAGTACCAAGATGACCAAAGCCCTTGCCAAGAACAAGATGCCACCATGTTAGGCAGCTCAACCACTGTTTGATTGTGAAGATTAGATTTCTGCTTTATTCATACTGACAGTAAAGTATCATTATGCAGTGGATATGGATTTATTTACACTTTCTAATGAGCTTTTAAAATTAAGTGGTTGTTCACAGTATGCAGGAGTATTCCAAGGATTTAAAAGGCAGTGTACTAATAAAGATGAGAGCTGTAGAGAGTGGTGGGGTTTTTTTTCTGAAATGGAAGCAGTTCTGTTGCAGAAATAGTTCTGCCTTATTGAATTATGAGACACCATCCTGGTTTAAATTAGGGAACAACGTCAGGAAGCCTTCTGCCTGAAGAAGTAGTCATGTGCAGTATTAGTAGTACCACAGGAGGGTATTTTACCCTGTAATTGTGGTAGAACTTTAGAATATTATTTTTTTTCCACAGTACACTATCTGAGTTTCTACACATACTCAACCAGTTGTTAGATAGGATACATTTTTATAAACTGAAAAAAGTAGAAATCTCAAAGGTAACCAAATAACTCTAGTCTATTTTCTTCAATTCTGTCCAGTACAAAACATGAATATGTATATTAATGGGATTAAGGTGGCTTTTGTATGTGCTATGTAAAACTGGAAAATAAAGGGTAGAAGCATTATGTGTGATTCCTCCTGCACAGAATAGGAATGACATTAAAGAGAGAAGCTCCAGAATAAAGAAATGAATTTAACAGGGGAATAGCCTGCACTGGAAAAAGATTCAATTTCCTACTGAAAACTGTCCGATTTAGTCAAAGCCCCTGATGAATTGTCCTGAAGCGCTGTGTGGGGCAATTGTTGACACCTTTTGTTAGCAGGATGCAGATTACTAGATGATGATTTACAATAAATATATTCAATTATGATTTTCCATTCATAGTACAGTGTCACATACACATCACAGCAAAGGCTCAGAGCCTGACTGTGCCGTACCACACAGAAGCAATGGGGGCCATCCCAAAGGGACAACTTCTAAGGCATCTCTTGCTTACGTTTGGCCCCTACCATCTCCAAGCAGAAAACATATAGCTCAGTGACAAAGCAAGGAAAGGAAGTAAAGCAACAAAATGAAACAAAAAAGTGATTGAGTAAAAATAATATGGCAAAGATCCAGGCTTCCTCATCTGCCTTGTACATGCAGGTATTATGGACCTCCAAGGCTATTTGAGAGCTACTATCCGCTGCTAAGAGCAGTGGACACCTAAAGGAACCTGCACATGTATGAAGGCAGAGCCAGTGGAGTATGTACATATTTACTCTATATGTCACTATGAAGAACAGACCCCCTCAAATCAAGGAAGCTTCATGACAGAGACTGGAAAGAACACCAGTTCTCAAAATCTGATGGTAAAAGCATGAGAGCTGGCCAACTGGAAAGTAAAGGGACAGAGGAGTGAACCATAGTCTTCTTTAGTTGCTTTACTGTTTAAGAGGGCAATCTTGATTGAAACTGGGGAAATACTGTTTTAACTGGAGAGCAAGTAGTGTATTCAACGTGTACTTTGAAAACAGAAGAACCCTGAACATTTCAGCTTAGTGGACTGTGCAGTTCAATCTTCCCTAACTATGGTCAGAGGCAGTATCGATTTGTACATATCTTAGAGAACCAGCTGCACTTTTGAAATTATTTTTCTCCTTTCTTACTCCAAAATCATCTTTACTTGCCTACTCATTTGCATAAAGAGAAATAAGGAGAGCTTGTAGGCAATAACTACTCTCTCCCCTCACATCTGGCAATTTGCAGAGACACACATTAGGCACGATCTTGAGAGAATGTATTCGTATAATTTATAAGGAGTTATTGGGGTTTGTTTTTTTCTGTTTTCAGCCTAAAAGAATGAGGATCAGGAGAAAGAATATGGTATGTAATCACATCCAATAAAATAAAGGGAATTGTTTGCTAACAACCTGTTAAGAGTTTGCTAATTGCATTAGGCTTCTTTCTTCAGCTCAGACAGCAGCAAAGCTAGGTTAGCTATTGTCTCCAGCCAAAAAATATGGGCAGATACAGATAGGCCCTATAGGACACTGGTGGTATGCACGTGTTCCAGAAAGCTGTTCCAGACGCTCTGAGGTGAGTGCAACAAATTGGGAAGCGGAGCCATGCCTGCAGCACGGGCCGGGGACATGCCTGGTGCACACTCCCAGCAGCCTGGACAGCCAACCTGACGGTGGCTGACGGAGAGTCCGGTCCTGCCAGCTTGTAAGAAAAACAGTGCATGTCCCCAGGATAGGTTCCCTCACAGACTTCTTGGCGGATACTACCAGTGTATACTGTTGATATCTGACACAGGTATATTATAGTTGGTGAAAAATATTTCATTTCCTGTATTAATTCATGCAGTTAGCCTTGGGGATAATAAGGATTTCTATGTGATAAAGCAAAATCAATTGTGTAAATCTCAATTCTACCCTGAAAAATATATCTCCACAAAAGGGTGGGAATAACATTTTATTGAGACTATGGGTTCAAAAACTGTTGACTTGTGAAGAATTTGGGGCAAGATTCATTGCTACACATTTCATATGGGCAAGAGATTTCTTGCTTTTACCTCAGAAGGATTTCTTCTGCATCTTAGTAAATATATATTTAGCAACAGCATCTGCCACATTAAGATACATTTTTACATGTTTACAGTATTTTTACCATTGGATTTTGAATACATTGCTATCTGATTGCATAGTACTGTAGCATACTAAAAAAAAAAGGCCTAATTTTTTCATCCTTAACCAATATCATTTATGTCAGCGAAAAGATTACCAGCCCCTTAATGATTCATCCTGTGTCCCCCTTTTGTGACTAGCAGTCTATGGTAAGGGATCATTCTGTAATAAATGTCAAGAAGTGTGTTTTATCTAAATAGCTCAACATACTCTACTGACAAAATTTAGTTAGGGATAATTTATACTCTTCAGTAGCCAAAGTAATCTATGGGTTCTTTTAAATTGCTTTTGTCTCCAAAATAAACTCAGTTGGCTGTGCAGCATGAAGCAAAATTTAAAGCAATATTTCATAAACCTGTCACTGAAGATTAAAGTAATTTTAATTTACAAATGCTGTTACCAGCTCTGTATGTTTACTTTGCAGAGCTTTGAAAATTCAGGTATCTCTCATGCCTCTAATCAAAGCCACTCACAACCTCACAGAAGAACCACCAGGGCCAGAGACTGTCAGTGCAGCTTCTGTAAATCTCCACTCACCGATATTTTTATGTACAACTGACCTAAGTAGCATGCAAGGGCAACCTATGAACATAGGAATGGGAAAACAGATCCCTTCTCTTTCCCGTGCATAACTGGGAGCTTGAAACTTTCCCATGTTCCTTATACATTGACTGAAGGTAAATCTGGACCACTCCCACTACATACAATCACTAAGCCCAGCCTTTCTTGTTCACACATCAAACTCTCATCTCATTCAGATTCTCACTACCACAGCAGCCTTTCCTCTGGCTTTTCTTTTGCCTTGCTCATGCCCTCTGGGAACATTGATGTTAAGGCCATTTTTTCTTGCCAAGCTTTAGCTCTTGATTTCCCTCCACTGCTCCCCTTCCATGATCAGACATAAGTTAAATCCTCCTTTCTCATGCCCTCATGGATTATCACTACCTTGTTTATGTCTCATATGAATGAGAAACACCATACAGACGTTGACTTCTAAGAAGAGCTGGTTGTTCTGTTCTGTGAGGGAAACAAACAGAAGACAACTAATCTCAGTTTAGGGTTGATGCGAAGCAATTTAAAGGGGAAAAAAAAAAAAACAAACAAACACACAACCAACACATTTAACCGGAAGGAAATAATTTTGACTTGAAGAAAGCATGCTCCCAAGTAGACATTTTAATGAAGCAAAAGGCTAAGTTGACAAGGCGATTTAAACAGCATTTACAAACCTAGCAGTGAAAGCAGGCTCTGCAGTTCAGTGGCTATGAATCTTCTCCGGTGTGTAAGTATCTACCACATACAGAAAATCAGTTTCACCCTTCCATATCCCATTGCTGGAACAAGCCTTAGCCTTTAGTCTATGTGATATTCTGGATGTGATGTCTTTCAGTTTCTCAGTTGCATTTTGACAGAAGAGTTAAATATTGTTTTAGAGAAAGGGAAAAAATAAAAGAGAATGACTCCTTCAGTATTTACCTACTAAGTGAACCGAGCAAATACCTGGTCTTCTATGTGTTGTAATTACTGGGCAAAAAGACTTCTCTTTCCTGAATGTCTCTTAAATCTTCTTCTGAATCTAACCTAAAAAGTCAAAATGAACTTCTCTAATATTTCTTTAATCTTTCTCTTTTTCTTCTTTTCCCACAATACCTACTGAAGTTTCATGCTTACTTTTCTAGATCAATAAACTTTGTATCCAAAGAAAAAACACTGTGCCCACCTGCTTCTCAAAAAAAGATTTTTGTGTTTTTATTTGTGTTACTACTCATGCCACCATAGCAATTCCCTATAATTTCCAGGGAACTACCTCACTGAACACATCCCAGTCTTTTGTCTAAACTTAGTCACACTGCATAGGAAAATAACTTTATTTATATTAAGTTACAGGTATGCCAAGATCGTTGCCATTCAAAAAAATTTCCTTGCAGTTTCTCCCATATGGTTGTGTTGTACAGAAATGGATGGAACTTCAGAGTGAGGAGTTTTATTTATTCTGTGCTTGCATATCACCTCCCATAGTGTAATATTCTCAGGAATATGCAATAATGGAATAAACAACTATACTGAGTTGGACAGATGATACTAAGTCATCATGCACTGCACTTAATTGCTAAGCTGCTGAATACATGCAACAGTTCTGTGGACTGGGTTATAGCTTTACAAAAGTTCAAACATAATTTTTAATATTTGTTCACAGGACTTATCCAATTTTTGCATAATTTTCTCATAAAGTGAAGCTGAAGCAGTTTGTCCATTTGATTCCCACAGATTTCACCATTTATTTGGTGCATGAAAAACTTTACAGGTGTAGTTACTGGTGTATGCAAGTTTTGCATGCTGCTAGCTGTGCATTCATAGAATCATAGAACAGTTTACGTTGGAAAAGACCTTTAAGATCATCAGGTCCAATGGTCATCTAGAACTGCCAAGCTCACCACTAAACGATGTGCCTAAATGTCAGACCTACATATCTTTTAAATACCTCCAGGAGTGGTACCTGAACCACTTCCCTGGGCAGCTTGTTCCAATGCTAGATAACCCTTCCAGTGAAGACATTTTTCCTAATATCCAATCTAAACCTCCCCTGGAGCAACTTGAGGCCATTTCATCTCGTCTTATCACTGGTTACTTGGGAGAAGAGACCGACCCCCACCTTGCTACAACCTCCTTTCAGGTAGTTGTAGAGAGCAATCAGGTCTGTCAGCCTCCTCATCTCCAGGCTGAACAACTCCAGCTGCCTCAGCCACTGAACACCCCCGCCTGCCCCAGCCACTCCCCATCAGACTTGTGCTCCAGGCCCTTCACCAGCTTTGTTGCCCTTCTCTGGACTCGCTCCAGCACCTCAAGGTCTGTCTTGTAGTGAGGGGTCCAAAACTGAACACAGTACTAGAGGTGTGACCTCACCTGTGCCCAGTACAGGAGGACAATCACTGCCCTGGTC
>NW_009600357.1:0-211 GCF_000690535.1 Cariama cristata
CCTTCCCTCCACATTTCTCTGCTGCCTGGGGTCGGGTAGGGACCACCCAGCCCCTCTGCCCTCCAGCATTGGCCAAGGGAGGTCCTCGATACTCCTCTGCCCCAACAGCACGGGGGTGATCTGGGAGCCTGCCTGCCCCACACCTCTCTGGCACCTTGGCCTGCTCCAGGAGGGTCCGGCCCCTCTTACGTCAGCTCTATGACCTCCTCTG
>NW_009600358.1:0-201 GCF_000690535.1 Cariama cristata
TCCCCCCGCCTGCCACCCTGGGGACACCCCAAAAGAGAAGGGCACCCCTCATGCCAGCCACCTGTGCCTCCCAGTCCCTCGGGATGCCCCAGCCCCCCTGTCCTCCGCTCGGCGAGGGACGAGGCGGTGCTCACTCCAGCTGCCGCAGGAAGCCCAGCAGGGCCCGGTGGAAGGCCTCCGGCTTTGCCCCCTAGCCACGCA
>NW_009600358.1:361-923 GCF_000690535.1 Cariama cristata
CCCCGGGGCTGTGCCCTCCTCCCCCCATCTCGTGGGGCGACTGCAAAGCCGAGGGAAGGAAGGTGCCAGCTCCTACATGAGCTGTGGGGGCACAGGTCCCTCTTACTCACCCCAAAACAAAGCCACCCTCCATGCTACCCTACAGCCAGCTGGCCCACGAGGGTCACCAGCACCCAGGGAGCCCCCCCCCAGGAGCCCAACAACCCACCTCACCTGGACCCGCCGGTACTGCTCAGCAGTGTAGTCCTTGGTGCCCACAGGCGCAATGGGCACAAAGCCGGCTAGCCGGTCCCCCTGCTCCAGGATGGAGGGGCTGACGAGAACGGGCCTCCGCATGCCCAACTCCTGGAGAACATGGTCCAGGAAAGCCACCCGGCCCTGCGCTGTGGCCACCATCTCTGTCGGGGGGGAATCCCCGTAGCCTGGCATGGGGCAGAGGGCACAGGGTGGGTGCGGGGCAGGTGAGCTTGTGCAGCCTGCAATGGTCTCTCCCCCTGAGGCCCAGCTTGGCTTGGCAAAAACTAGGCCCCTAATCAAGCCCCAGCAGTTTTAGAGCCATAGC
>NW_009600359.1:0-6914 GCF_000690535.1 Cariama cristata
AGAAGGGAGGGGTGGGGGGAAGGTGTTGTCAAGATTTGGGTTTATTTCTCTTATCCTACTCTGATTTGCTTGGTAGTAAATCATAAGTAATAAAAAAAACTGATTTCCCCAAGTTGAGTCTGTTCTCCCATGATGATAATTGGTGAGTGAGCTCTCCCTTTCTTCACCGCATTACATTTTCTCTCCCCTGTCCAGCAGAGGAGGGAGGTGATAGAGTGGATTTGGTGGGCACCTGGCATCCAGCCACAGCCAACCTACCACAACTACAAATGCAGGTATGTCATATTACTACACTTCCTTTAATCATTCCCCTTTGAAAATTATTTTAAGTCTGAAGGCAACACACAAGAGTTTAAAATTTTCATAGAAGCTATGAAATCCATTTTCCACTAATGTCACAGTTATCTTCTGCCAGATGGATTTCTCACTGTTACTGCACACGTTGACAAGTGAGAATGTTGTCATTTTTGAAAACACTGATGTGAGCCCTCCTACTTAGCCCGCAACCTGTGTGTGAAGTTGCTTTTCCTGCATCTTTCAAATCGATTTCTTGCCTCACAGTAGTGAAAAAGACAGCATATATAAAATATACAATACAGTAAAGATAGTGTTTAGCATTCCTACAGAAATGTTCTCATTTTCCTTGTTTTTCACAGTGTATAAGAGAGTGAAATAATGGACTGTCACTTCTTTTTAGAGGGAGAATGTTCTCAGCCCTGGAATGGCAGTTAAGCCACTTAACAAGTTGGTATTCAGGGCATTCAGCAGGCGTGTGGGAGTCCCCAGTGCAGTTTGTTCTGCAGCCACCTGAATAAGACAGCGTAGGGTACTAAACATATGCCCTCCATTTCCCAGATACAATCCTAAAGTATTATTCTGTGAACCAATAAAAGTAGTGTCAAAATGTGGCATATCTCCAACAAGGATCATTAAGAGAGACTTTTAAAACTCTTGGAGACTAAGGAATGACCCGAACTGGGCAGAGCAGTGACCTGTACCCTCAGCCTGTTGTCTCGCTAGCAGGTCCTTTGCAAATGACTCCATAGTCCAAAATGTACTTCCTAAAGAAATATATTTAATTAGAATGTTCCTACTCAATCCAGCATTTAGTATGGACCACAGTTGTGTTTCAGGTTTTAAAAACCTACTAACAACTATGTCAGTTATATTTCTGAGATTACTGCGGAGGTCTGGAGAGATATTTTAAATATGATATTGTGTATCCACTATGAGCTGTACAAGCTGATACTAGAATAGTTCTTAATACAGTAAGTTTTTGGGAAAAAAATGTGCATTGCTGTAATTCAGTCACACTAAGCCTTGATTTCCTCAATTTGTCAAGAAAATATCTATAATAAAATTTGACAGAAAATAATTCAGATGACGTAGCAGTAGATGAATGAGCTTGATGGCACAATATGCAGGATGTTCCTTGCCTTAAAATTTGATGTACAGCATTTTATTGATGTTGCACGTTACGTGCAACAATCCCACTGTAACTCAAAGTGACAAAGCAAACAAAACCTTTTTTTTCTTTTTTTTTTTTTTTTTTTTGGTATATGTGAAATCTATCTATGGACAAAGGGCCAAGTAAATGGAAATAAAAATGATCTAGAGGGAAGAACAGATGTTCTGCTTTCCAGTGTTGACTCTCTGTCCCACAGGTTGTGGTCAGTCACTTCTGCCCTCCTGTTCCAAATTCCCCATTCCACTACAAGCCTTCTGTCAGGTTTCTCTCCATATTCCCACCTTCCTTTCTTTTCTGGTCTGACCTTTTCCTTTCTTCTTGCTGGAGGACCACCTCCCACTGTTTCTGTCTCTAACCTATAACTTTTTACAGTAACTGCAATCAGAGCCAAACCGCATTCTTCACAGCCACTCAGGTAAAAATCTTTTTGAATGTATTCTTCAACACAAGACAAGCCACAAAGGAAGAAAAAAAATTAACATTCACAGAAAATATTTTGTGTAAACTGACTTCCCAATAATAACAATTTACTAATGTTTTTACAATTTTCTGTTTCTAAGTCCTGGTGAACTTAATTGGTACTCTGTTCCAAGGTTATGCATATACTTTATCATTTACATTGAAACTTTACTACATTAGATCCAAGGAATACCATTCAAGATTTGGAACATAACTTTCTCAAAACTGAGGATTTTTATTTGCGGATATATATTCAATCAAAGCTGATATAAAAAATGACAAGGTACGATAGGACACACATATGTGGTGCACAAATGTGCTTGCACAACAACATTTTTGTTTGGCTGAGTGAGATTAAATTACTGTATTTGTTTTTCTTTCAACACAACTCAACAGTGCTTTCTGAATGCACTCTTAGAGCAATTTGATAAGTGGAATATAGTAAGTGGCTAGTGATGCAAGTAGACAAAAAGTAGTGTTCACCTAATTTCTGATTCAATTTTACTGAAGTTGAAACTATGTCAAATTCAACCTGTATTCAAGTTCCAGCTGTGTTTTGGCCTGATGAATTCAGGATGATTTTATGCAGTTTGCACCTCACGCCTTGGGACACCTAGAAAGCAGTAGCCCCTGTATATGTGTGGTGCATTTACAGTTTAGGTTCTCCTTTCCTTTGGATTACTCCTGTTTTAGATCACAAGCCTAAAACGTAGTAAACATCACTTGTGAAACTATCAGCAGTTTTGGTAGCCTTCTAAGTTAAAGATGTGGAGAGCTAAAAAGGTTTACTCTATTTAACATTAACTGTAAGTGATTTACCAATATCATAGTTTAACTTGCATCTCCTCTGTCCTTACCACCCAAGAGACACAGTTTGCCCTATCCCAGGAGCAGGTCAAGAGCTGACCAAGCTCTCCATGGCAGAGATCTCAGCGTAGCCTCTGTTGCACTGTGCCATGGAAAACTGTCAGGGCTGGAACTGCCTTGCCACTGCTTCTGCCCTTGGCTTTAAATCTGATTCCTTCCTGTGGTGTCAGAAGAAACCAAAAAAGGGCACAAAAAAGGTTTCATGCACCTATCTTTCCCTCTTCTTTGTATGTCTTCCATGTCGTAAAGTCTCATGGGTTCCCTGTGAGTAACTCTCCCAGCCAGGCACATCTGTGCATTCCCACAGATGCCGTATGGCCTCCTGGCTGTTGATCAGTAGCTCTCCTACCACGGCAGATACTTGAACTCTGTTTTTACCACACTATCAGATATGGTTATTTTCTTTTCAGCCTAACTCTAGAGATCAGGAGTTGCTGACCTCTCTGATGGTTGTTGGCATTTGTTAGAAATCCATTCCATTTTAATGCTTTGTGTTTTCCTCAGGCATTTACTTCAAAAGACATTTAGATATCTGCTTGTGGCTTTGGTGGATTTCCAACTTTCAAATCCATATGCTGAGACAGAAATAGTACTAAGGCTGAAATTGACAGGAGTTTGGTGCATTGTGAGCATCCCACTAGGAACCTTTTGGCGTTTTTAGGTTTCTAAAACAAAGTTTAGATCCCTTGCCTTTCAAGACTAACCTGAATCAGTACACATTGATGGAAATCAAGGATCTAAGCACCTTAATTCTAGCAAGTTTTCATCTAGGACTGGGTATTTCAATCTATGAAGTGGCTTTGAACACTCAACTACTGTCTTACAAACCTGCTTTGAGGATCGACAGCTCTCACAGGAGCAAAGTCATCAAAATGACACTGGTACATGTACAACATTTCTCATTGCCACCATGCATTACATAAAGATGAAAAAAATATCATTGTCAAAATTTAAAAGGAGAGCATAAGTTAATTAAGGCAAAAATTTCTGCATATTAAGACTAATGGACCTGATAATAAGGACCAGTGTGCACTTATTTGATACCAGGCAAATAGGTTGCTTTGTCAATATGTAAGTTCTAACTTACATTATTAACTTTATAATAATGTAGGTTGTGATTTACATTGTTAGCTTTTTAATAAGATTTTGCCTGATCCTGGAATACATTGCTCACAAATCAGTCCACAAAATTTGTATCTTTATGACTGCTTGCAAGAGACCAAATACATAAGTAGAAATTCTGTTTAAGTGCTGCAAAAGCAAAGTGGATTAAATACTTCATGTCTGGTTCTTATAAGCAGTTACTTTGCTGCTCAGTATCAAGGGGCAGAAACCTACGGTGGAATCTGTGTTTGATTTTGGGTGAGAAATGATCAGTAACCACTCTGGTGAGCAACAGTCTCAAAATCTGAAAAAAATGAAACAGTAAGGGCAGTCAAGGCATTGCCTCATTTGTCCGACAGCCTCCCCTCCTCTGAATGCATATTGAAATACTTCATCCAAGAGACAGAAACGTAAAATGAGTAAGAAGAGATCTTAGCTGTATTCAGCATTCAGTGAAAGTCTCTGACTGTAGAAGAGTTCTCAATTTAATAAATACCTTATCTTTGATTTATCTTGACAATTTTCATATTCATTATTCCATAAACACTTCATAAGTGCTCTATCAGTCACTCCTGTGCATGCAGAAATGCTGGTTAAAGCCGTAAGTGGCAATGGGAAGAGAATCTGAAGCTGAAGAGAATCCCACAGTCTTGAGACTCAGATGTTACAGAATTCCAGTGATTCCATTCATATTCAGTACATGAGTACCACTGAAATTATTTTTAATGAGTGTCTTCTCCAAAATTCCTTAATCAGAAACTAAATAATCCTTACCCTCTATGAGTTATTTACATTCTGTAAAAAAAAAACAAACACCTTTTTTGTATCCCTGTAGCACATTCATAGCAGTGATACATTTTTTAAAACACCTTCTACTTTTGTGTGTTGCATTTACTAAAACAGAAAAAGAAGACATCAGTGGGAAAAACAATGTCTTGATATAGGCATTTCAAACAAAATATTTTTTAAAAGCAAATATGATTTACAAAAATTGTGAACACATTTTTTACAACCACGTTTGAAAACTAAGGCAACATTATCATAGTCTCTTTTGCTAATAAACTTGCCAGTTTTCCTTTCTGCTTGTGATGACAGAATACAATTACTAGGTTTTCAGATAGTAAACACTGCATGCCAAAGTTTTGTTGTTGTTTTTTTTTTTCTTGAGGGACAATCTGTTTCTACAAAAATATGACACTGTCTGTCATAGAAAGCTTTACAGTCGGTAACAAACTCACCACACTGAAATCAACACTTGCCATGAAATTTTGAAAAAGTGCCTGACTTTGTTTATTTATTTGCTTCATAAAATCACGTAACATCGTAATATTTCACATTCAGTTCAATGTTGATATTGGCTTTCTGAAAAGTGTGTTCAAAAATAGTTTTCAAATGCAGAGAGAGCAAAAAGGCTGATAAATTATAATTACCTACAAATACGATGAGATACGAGTGAAGTGTGCAGAAAAGAAGTAATAGAAAATACTAAGTCCTTGAATTCACTAAATTACCTTCACAATTAAAGCAAAGCTGCTGGTACGAATGTGATAAGAACAATTTATATGAAATGAAGATCTCAAATCAGTCTATTAAGACTTACAAGAGAGTACAATAGAATTAGGATTTTATCTACAATATACAAACATTCAAAATGTTCTCCACAGTCCACACAAAGACGAGATCTGGCTTACTGAACGCTATGGAAAAAAATTCATTTTGCTTTCAGTAGATTTGATTTGTCTTCTCAGGGTAATTAAAAAAAATTCCATAGAGTTAAGTAATACATTTTTCCTTTAAATGTTTAATCAAGGTATGATGTTTCTTTTTTCTCTGATAAGGGTACATTAATGGTCATTCCTTTAAAAATCAGTTGCTTTCATCAAAGAAATTAACAAAATTAATAGAGGTCATGAATTTTTGAGAGGCTAAAATTTTACCTTAGTTGAAATAAATGTTTCTAAATGTGTACAATGAGCTCATGTTTAGTAAACTGTAGAATTGAAGCACTGATAAACAAAAAAAAAGACTAGCAAAAGCCACTGTGTATCTTCTACTGCCCTTGTACCAATTCTCCTGTGAATTACATCAATTTTAGAACAGTCCATGTATATTCTTGGACTTCATTGTTTATTCCTAATTTAATCCTGAAATGAGAAGAGAATCAGGTTCCAACTTCTGCCAATGCAAAGCAACATGTATTTCAAGCAGAAAGAACATGCAGCCATGACTTATATTGCTTAAAGTAGCAGAGCAAGTAGAATTTGACCTTTAAATTAAACTATTAAAAGCAAATAACAATGATTCATTTTTCAACCATTATCTCTGCAAGGCTCATTTCTAAAGAGTTCTTCTTTTCATTTAAATTCATTTGTGTCCTTGGTCATATTCTGTAAACTTCCCTACAGAATAAAAGTTCCAAATGTCATTTATAATTACTTTTGAAACAGTCACAAGTATTTTTAACATTTCTAAGCATTTATTTAATATAAACGCTGGCAGAAATAGCAGAGGTTGTAGATTGTATTACTTTAGATAATTAATCCTTTACTAAAAAGCACGTATGCATAAAATGAGCAATTGTATTAAATGATCTAAAGGAAAAAATATTTTAAATACATATGGTTGTATGGGTTGTATTTAATTTGGCTATTTGTGTGTAGTTTCAATAGTACAAACTCACATGTTAATACGGTGTGGCCTGAAAATATTTCCCCTCCTACAACGTGGTATCTTTTTACAAATGTTTCGAAAATTTTGTCTGGAATTTATAAGATCTACTTGAATTTTTATTCGAAGACATGTATGCTACTTGCTGGTTTCTTGGTGGTAAAACATATTTGATGCTGATATCATAATATATTCAATTTGATTTTAGCTATTTTTTGGATCATCTTTCATTAAAATGGTTTTATTACAGCAAAAAGAAGGAACAATTTGATGTTAAAAACACACATTAGCTACTGCTAACTTGAAACCATTCTTAATTATTTTAATTTTATTTTATTTTATTTTATTT
>NW_009600360.1:0-394 GCF_000690535.1 Cariama cristata
CCATGAGATGTTCGTCTCGCGCGGAGGCCATGGGTAAGTGGAGCTACTGCCTGTCCGGTCCTCGGCAGCCACCGGGCTGGACCAGCACTGTGGGGTGGGCACGGTCTGTCCCAGCTCACGGAACCGCAGTGTCCTCCCGCGGTCCTTACACCCCTGAGCTTGCAGGGCATCCAGGCATGGGCTGAAAACGGGATGGCTTCCCAGGAGCTCGCTGTGCGGTTCGCAGCCCTCTGACACCCGGCAGGGTGGAAGTTGCCGTGGCAGGAGGGCAGAGGGAGAAGGTGGCCGGCTGTGGCCTCCGTTTCACCAGGGAAATGCCGTTCCCCCAGTGTCAGGGAGCATCTGTGCCGCTGTGCTTGCAGCTGGGTCCCTGCCTGGCCATGACTCGCCCTGA
>NW_009600360.1:613-884 GCF_000690535.1 Cariama cristata
TTCGTCCCTCTGGGGTCCGCGGGGGAGGCTGCTGGGCCATGTCCGTGCCCTCTCTCCACCTCTCCCTCCCCGGGGTGTCTCCGCAGGCAGCAGGACCTGTTTCGGGTGCTGAAGGCATACACGCTGTATCGCCCCGAGGAGGGCTACTGCCAGGCCCAGGCCCCCATCGCTGCCGTCCTGCTCATGCACATGCCGGCCGAGGTAGGAGCGTGCGGCCGGAGAGCTGGGACCAGCGGGAGGGGGTGGGTCTCTTTGGGGTGCTGCTGGCAGG
>NW_009600360.1:981-2341 GCF_000690535.1 Cariama cristata
GGGAGCAGGGTGGGGGCTGCAGGGACGTCCCCTGGGGACACCTGGGCGCTCACCCGCTGTCCCTTGGCTTGCAGCAAGCGTTCTGGTGCCTGGTGCAGATCTGCGAGAAGTACCTCCCCGGCTACTACAGCGAGAAGCTGGTGAGTGAGGGGCCCGCGGTGCCTTCGGCCGTGGCAGGGACCTGTGATGTCTCCAGGCCAAAAGCTCCCCCAGCTCCTCACCCCGGAGAAAGAAGGGAGCTTGGGGAGATCCTGGGTGCTCCCACGGTCTCCGCGTTCTACCGTGGCCCCCAGGAGCATCCCGCAGTCAGGGATGGGGGCTCTGTGTAGCTTTGCTGCCGGTGTCCGTGGGGCACAGCTCTGCTCCTGTGGCCAGGGATGGAGGGTGGGCTGCTCCTCCTCTGGGGCCGGGCCCTGGGGAGCTGATCCCAGGGCTGGGCCGGGGTTAAGGCGCTCACGGGGGCTCTGGACGCTGTCCCTGCAGGAGGCCATTCAGCTGGATGGGCAGATCCTCTTCTCGCTGCTGCACAAAGTCTCGCCCGTGGCGTACAAGCACCTGAGCAAGCAGAAGATCGATCCCATCCTCTACATGACGGAGTGGTTCATGTGCGCCTTCTCCCGCACGCTGCCCTGGAGCTCCGTCCTGCGCGTCTGGGACATGTTCTTCTGCGAAGGTAGGAGCTCCCCACCATCCTCCTCCTCCTCCTCCAAGGGTGACCGACTGCAGCTCCCACGGCACATGGACGGCACTCGGGGCTGCAGCAGGAGCGGTGCCGCGGCTGCTTGCCTGTGCCTGGCACATGGGACCCGTTGTAGGGCAGGTTTGGGGTGGCCACGTGCCTGGGGTGGAGACTGGGCTATTTTCCTGGGGATTAGGCGGCACCTGCATCCCAAATCCACCCTTTTGCTTATCCTGACTGCTAGCAGGACCGGAACCTGGTGCCCCATGGCATCTGAGGGATGTAGTGGCAGTGTCACCCTGTCTGGCCAGGCAGTCACGGCCTCACCTCTCCCCTTGCAGGGGTGAAGATCATCTTCCGAGTGGGCCTCGTGCTGCTCAAACACACCCTGGGCTCCTCGGACAAGCTCAAGGCCTGCCAGGGCCAGTACGAGACGATGGAGAGGCTGAGGGCCCTCAGCCCCAAGATCATGCAGGAGACCTTCCTGGTGCAGGAGGTGAGGTGCTGGGGAAGGTCTGGGGGGCCCAGTGCCCCCCAGTTGGCCACACTGCTGGACTGGGATGGCCCGGGGCGGGGTGAGGGGGGCAAAGCTGGCGTAGCGTGGGGGCGGTCCCCAAAATGCTTGGGTTTGGGGTTGCCTCTGCCCTGGGGAGTCATCCCAGCGGCTGGGGTGCAGAGCCG
>NW_009600361.1:0-268 GCF_000690535.1 Cariama cristata
CCCCCCCGGCATTCCCCGTCGCCACAGGCAGCGGGGACCTGCTGGGGTGGCTCTACCCCCGACTCCCCTCCCACCACCCAGGAGAGCCCCAAGAGCTGAAAAACAGTCCAGGACGTCCATGAGCAACTGGGGAGCTGTGCTGCTCTCGGGGAAGCCCCCCTCAGCCTCGCCAGGTAGCCCTAAGCACCAGCAGCATGTGCCCCCCAGCCAGGTTGGGGGCTGGTTGTTCCCTGCCCCCTTGGTAGGTGGATGGTGCTGCCCCATCGGC
>NW_009600361.1:293-1813 GCF_000690535.1 Cariama cristata
CCGGACACAGCAGGGCCTTCTCTTTTCCAGGCAAAGAGCTGGAGGCAGGAGTGGGGTGGCAAAGAGCTCTTTTAGTAGCAGCGGTTCCCCATGGGAGCACCCGGCCGGGGCACGGGGCTAGGTGCTGCCCACCCGCACCCTGGGCTGGCAGAGGCAGGAGGGTGCCCAGCATCCCACGGAGCCAGCGGTTCCCATCCCTGCAGCAACGTGCAGGGCATGCACCGCTGCGCCAGCCTCAATGCCACCTTGTGGGTGCTGTCACAAAGGCAGGAGCCAGCGCAGCCCGCAAAAACCAGGGCTGAGGGGAGCAGCTCCTGGACGGAGCCCCCCACCTCCAGCCCAGACCCTCTCCCCGCTCTGCTGTGGCATTCCCAGCTGCCACGGTGCACAGGGAATCACGGGCACAGGGAACACGTTGAGCACGCAGCGAGAGCTGATGGCGGGGGAAGACGGTCCCTGCCGTGCAGAAGCATCGCAGATCTGCTGCACAACTGCAAAAAAAACGCAGCTCGAACCTGACCGGGAGGTTCGCCACCGCAGCCTTCGCCCAGCGAGCCCAACTCCCGGTGACGTTTGTGGCTGCACCTCTCAAACATGGGGCCGATTCCAGGACACCTTGGCTCTGCCCAACAGATTAGACTGGATAATCCCGGTGCTTTGCTCCAGCCCTCTGCCCACCTTGGGATCTTTGCTCTCAGTGGGTTTACTGCCGTCTGAGCACACAGAGGTTTCTCTGTGTGCACCAGATAAGGACGGGCTCAAAGATCTTGTCTGAAACATCCTCACCCAGCGGGACCCGGAGCCCTGTGCGAGGCGAGGCGGCGGCAGCAGCCTGCAGCTCAGCCTGTCTAGACACCAGCCTCACCCTGCCAGGGTCCCAGTTCCCGGACTGGAGGCAGGGAGGGACCAAGAGGCAATGGGAATCAACCCGCCGGGATGAAGCAGGGCCCTTGAAGCAGAGCCTTGGGGCAGATCCTCACCGAGTTACATTCATCCTACATACATACATTACATACATCCTGTTGCATTCACCCTAGCAAGCAGAGCCAGCTCTGCAGTGCACGCCCCGAGCAGTGCGTGCCTCGGGGACCCTTTGCACCACCGAGCTCCCTCCCACGAGGGAAGGATGCTGCAGGGCCCTGGAGAAAGCCCCCACTGGGCTCCGGGGGACCTTTCCCCGAGGGATGACGCAGGGTGGGGGGCTGGTTGGCTCGCCCACACCCCCCTGGAGCTCCCAGAGCCCTCAGAAGAGACATTTGCATCTGGAACGGTAACTTGGCACAGGAGGTCCCTTGTGTGCAGGGACGGGGCGAGATTCGCCTGTCCCAGCAGCACCAGTTGCAGGATGCAGGCGCAGGACAGGGCCCAGAGCTGGGTCTGGTCCCTGCTAATGACGTACAGGGACTGCCACGGCCACGCAGGGACAGGTAACTCCAGCCTGGCCCCGCTGTGCTGTGCAGGCACAAGCTTTCGCCCCCTGCTAAAGCTCACCGTGCCCGAGTGCGCAGGGCTCACTCGCC
>NW_009600362.1:0-217 GCF_000690535.1 Cariama cristata
ACCAAGGATCATCCCAGACCCAGCACGAAATCCATGCCAGGCCAGTGCTCATCCTGTGGAGACACAGCTGCTGGTTCCCAAATAATCTTGACAGCTGGCTTTTGGCACCCTCCTCCATGCTCAGGCTCAGCTCTACCCCCTCGTCACCTCCCCCCTCTTATTTATAGCCTGGCAAGGGAGTGGGACACTGGCAGCCCTGTGATCAGCTGCCATCCCC
>NW_009600362.1:437-908 GCF_000690535.1 Cariama cristata
AGATCCCGTACCCGGCTCCCTGCACCCCGTACCCAGCCCCACGTCTCGAGGCACAAGTGGGGCAAGGACCGTGGTGAAGCTTCATCCCTGGGAGAGGCACCGGCTCATGGCCCTGGTGGGGCCGAGCTCTTCTGCCCCACGCCGTGCTGGAGCCCAGCAGCACGAATGTTTAATCCTGCATTAAATACTCATCCCAACAGAGCGGGCAGAAAACCTTCATGGTCGCCCTGGGTCCATCTGGGAAGGCGCTTGGAGCTGATGGGGCTCCATGGGTCCAGTTCATGCCCCCCGTGCACTGACATGGGGGGGTCTCAGCCCACCTACCGGCTTGCTGCTGTGGATACAGAGACTCTCCGCTCCCGGGCTTGGCCAAAGGCTTTCCACTGTGGCACTGGCAGAGCCAAGACACGTCGTTGCAGGATGAGAGCCACCCCGCCGCAGGGGTCCCCACCGCCCCCACCCCATGGCTGG
>NW_009600363.1:0-982 GCF_000690535.1 Cariama cristata
GGAGGAGGAGGAGGAGGAGGAGGAGGGTGCCCCCGCAGCGGTGCGGGGGAGGCGATGGCAGCCAGACACCTGCACCCCCACACCCTCCATCGTTACGTGTGCCGCTCGTTTTCCAAAGCAAGCCGCAAAGCATCTTCGCATCACCATCTGGGCGACTGGGCGTGATAACCCCCTCCATCGAGGCAGAGGGGCTGGAGGTGATGCCGGCACCGCGGGCAGCCGCCGTACCAGGACGAGCCACCTGCCCCTTTCGCCGGCACAGGGGACACGCCAAGGGACAAAATGCTTCAGTATCCCTGGTACCGATGGTCACCACAGCTCCTTTGCTGGAGAACAGGTTTCACAACATCCAAGCTTCAAGTTCATTATTTATGTCTCACTTGAAGTCTTCGCATTTTCAAAACTTTCTGAATAATTTATGTATGGTGCATAAGGGAGGAAGAGGGACACGTTTTTCTGAAAACCAGGTCACTCCTAATACCAGCGAAGCAGCAAAGGGAGACAATAGAAATAGGCACAGATACTCACTGGGGTGAAAAAAAGAAAACAGTAGTTATATATATATACACATATATATACGCACACTCCAGAGATGCCCTCAGCATCAGAGGATATTTAGCAAGACCAGCCCTTCAGCAAACAGGGATTATTTTCAGTCTTCTGAGTTTACTCTTTTTTTAAATGAAGGAGAAAACACTGTGAATCAGTGCCGTTTCTCTCCGGACCTTCACAGAGGGCAAGAGCCGGGTAGCTGCAGAACAGCTCCTCCACCAAATCCCGACAGAGACTTTCTTACGTGCCTTCACACCAGCCCCACCATCCCGGCACGCCGCTCCCGCCGCGCCGGTGTCAGCGGCGCAGGGGCTGCAAGGGGCCAGGCAGGGTGGTGGGGAACAGGAGAGCGCTTCTGCCCAGAGTTGCGGAGAGCTCTTCCTCCCTCCTGCATCTTCCTCCTTGCCACACAACCACACCGAGCCCTGTC
>NW_009600363.1:1237-1489 GCF_000690535.1 Cariama cristata
CCGCATCCGCACGCCCTCCACGACAGCCAAGGAGCGCGGGTGCAGGCAACGCCGGCGGCGAGATAAGGCCGCCCTGCCCACCCACGGGGAGACGAATCGCCTGGAGACACCAGAGATAAATAAAAGTCGGGTAAGAGCAGCGAGCGCCTGGTCATTGCCAGGAACAGCACCAGGCACCAGCAGCACCGGCTGACAACGGTGCCGTCCCAAACACCTGCGGCAGTGAAACGGGAACAGCACCCGGCAAGAGGC
>NW_009600364.1:0-275 GCF_000690535.1 Cariama cristata
CCCGCTGCTCTGGGCTGGGATGGCCGGGGGGCTGCAGGTGGTGCCCACAGCAGTCCCCACAGCGGTGCCAATAGCAGAGCCCACAGCAGAACCCACAGTAATGCCCACAGCCGTGCCAATGGCAGAACCCACAGCGATGCCCACGGCAGAGCCCACAGCAGTGCCAAGAGCAAAGCCCACAGCAGAGTCCACAGCAAAACCCACGGCAGTGCCAATGGCAGAGCCCACAGCGATGCCAACAGCAGAGCCCATGGTGCCGGTGCCGGTATCAGGGC
>NW_009600364.1:301-693 GCF_000690535.1 Cariama cristata
TGCCCACGGGCAGCCCCTCACCCAGCAGGAGGTGTGAAAGCCCCATGGCGACGGTGATGGGGGAGAAGAGCAGGTTGGCATCAGGCTGGGCAGCCTCTGCCATGTGCTGGTAGAAGCGGAGGGCGAAGGTGCCCAGCGCCTCGGCCACAGCTGCCTTCTGCTCCCCCGTGGGTGCCCCACAGGCCTCGGCTGGCTCCTCGTCCCCAGGGCACAGTGGGGCGCTGGTCCCCAGGGTGCTGGGGCGCCCCTGAGTGGTGCTGGGAGTGGGTGCTGCCGTGTTCCTGTTGGCCGTGGTGCCCGGCTCCTCGGGTGCTCCCTCAGGCGCTTCAGGGCTGGGGGGGTCTGTGGCCTTGAGGGGGGCATCCAAGGCAGGCACGTCCTCAGGATGGGCA
>NW_009600364.1:706-950 GCF_000690535.1 Cariama cristata
GATGGGTGCCCCCACATCCCCCAGTGGGCGTGGGGCAGGATGGGGGGGCACTGGCAGTGTCGGGTGCTGGCTGAGCAGCTTCAGCCCACTGGTAGAGGCCTCTGGCATGGGCACCTGGGCACAGGGACCTGCATGAGGGGAGGCACAGGGGCACCTGCGTGCGGGACTCAGGTGAGGGTGGGCATGGGGCACCTGGGCGCAGGGAGCCCCTGTCCCTGGGACACACTTACCGGGGTGACGGTTG
>NW_009600365.1:0-1477 GCF_000690535.1 Cariama cristata
AGAAAAAAATATATAAAAAAAAAAATCAACCGAACATGCCCCCCACCCACCTCCTGCTCTTTTTATTTCAGGTTTCACATCTTAGCTCTGAAAGTTTGCAGGTACCTGTTAATGCTTTGCAAGCCCTGAGCCTGCAGAGCCAGCCCGGCCGGGCACCGCTGGAGCCCCAAGCCCCGGGCAGGGCTCCCCGGCAAAGGATGCGTTTCCCCAAACAGAAAGTTTGCTGTTTTGTCTACTTAGTAGGTTTCATTTCTTTCTTTTATTTTGTGAAGCTGGGTGAAGTAACACCTTAGCTTCTGGGATCCTAAAGCAAGAAGTGAAAGTACTGACTGGAACTTAAAAGTCGTTTACCAAAAAGCAAAAAAGTGTGTGCATATATAGAATTTAAAAAGCTAGCCGGTCCTCTGGGAAGAAAAGTGTCCTCGAGATCTGCAGGTTTAAAATTATTGACAACTTTTCTTTTGCGGGAGGCTGAAGAGCAGGGAAGGTGGTGAAAGGCGTTTAAAAGAATTCACCATTGGTCCTCTGGCATTAAAACGCCAATTGCCGAGGCAGGCGGAGGGTCCCGGCTTGCCCCGGTTCCTCACCTCCCCTCTCCGCTACATCCCCTGGTAAGATCTGCCGCGGTGATGCCAGCGTTGCCCACTCCAGGATCGGGAATAACTGGCAAATACTAAAGTTTCTAGCACATTTCTCAGCCTCTTTCTTCCTCAGCCACATACATCCACATCCACAGAGCCACCAATTCACTCTGTCCAGGCGGAACCCCAAGCAGAAGAGTGTGAGTAAACACGCTGACCCCGCACACGTTCTCTCAATATTCCCATCCTCTTACCTGCTCGGAGATTTTTTAAATTTTTCATTTTTTTTTTGTTTTTTTTTTTTTGGCCAAGCAGGTTTTATAACCGCAAACGTCTAAGAAGAGAGTTCAGGCAGAATAAAAAGGACCTAGGAGCAGCACACTTCACTGCTCAGTTCTGGTGTCTTCCAGCAAAGTAAAAAGATACAAGGAGGGGGGAAAGAAAAAAGGAAAAGAAAATGAAAAAAAAAAAAACCCTCACTTTGCTGCAGAGAAAGATATTAAAATTGTTGAGGCAGGTAATAATTTTTTAGGTTTTGTGTAAAACTCCCAGTGCAGGAGAAGACAAAAGATGCGAAGGCGAGGGGGGGATCCTGCTCAGGAGAGCAAGGGTTAATTGCCCTTGTTTTACAGTTTGCATCTGTTACATCTTTTATAGCCCCCTGTTTAAACTAATCCTCAAGTCAAAGCATCTTTAAAGCTACAGCATCTTCCTCGAGATGGACTGAGTTTCAGGAGCGTTCTTGCAGCAAACCAAATGCTCCTGCCCTCTCCCTTTGACAGATAGAGCCTCCTGCACAGCCCGAGCACACAGGCACACACAGTAGGTCCAAAAGTTTACAAGTTGTTTTTTTTTTTTTTAAAAAAAAAAAAAAAAAAAAAAACAAACCAACCAAC
>NW_009600365.1:1542-2561 GCF_000690535.1 Cariama cristata
TCTGTTTCTTTTCTGGGAAGGGAAAAAAAAAAAATGACACTCTGAAGCTTTGTTTAAGTAAGGGGCAGGGGAAACCCTGAATATTGTCAAACTGACTAAAAAGGTGACAGAGGTTTATAATTACACTCCTCGTTGTTAGGGGGAGGGGGAGGTCTCCGTGCTGTGCTTTACCCCAAAAGGACAGGGGAGAGCCATGTTTCCCTCTCCTCTTATCACTTTGCTGGAGTGCACTTCGGGGGGGGGGGAAAAAAAAAAAAAAAAAAAGAAAAAAAAGAAATAAGGAAGGCAGGAGGAGAAGAAGGAGAGAAGGCTAGCATTTCGTGTGAAAAGAAGTTCTAATGTCAAATTAAAGTACTTTTCGGAGGAAATGGTCCGCCTAGCATTGAGTCAAACAGCCTACTGTAAAAGCTGTGCATTCCCTCATACGGTCATGAGTTATGACTCATTTGAGATGTAATTCTTGTCTCTCTCTGATCTGCTTTGCTGGTGCAATACACACACACACACACACACACACAGAGGGAGACACACGCACACGCAGACACACACAAACACACGCACACGCACAGAGAGAGAGAGAGAGAAGAGAGAGAGACCCCCAAAAATAAAGAAAGAAAGAAAGAAAGAAGAAATCTGCCCGGCTGGGGAGAGAGGGGGGAGCCCGCTCCGTCTGCGTCCCACCTCCCCCGGCACGGCAACCCTCGCCGTGTGCGTGGATGGGTTCTTTTTCGGGTGCAAATTCGGGTTCCCGTTGGCGCCCTGCATTTAAATGGGATATACCAATGCCCACATTGTTGCTGTGTTTGGTTGTTACATAGAGCCTGCGTGCTGCTGAATCAGGGAGTCGAGTCCATGCGAACTGCCATCTGATCCACTCTTATCAATGAAGCAGCAGATCATGGCGGATGGCCCCAGGTGTAAGAGGCGAAAACAAGCCAACCCCCGGAGGAAAAACGGTAAGCCGCCCCCCCAAGTAAACTTTTCCGGCCGGTTCCGCCGCGGTGAGGATGGGGAGGGGG
>NW_009600366.1:0-1365 GCF_000690535.1 Cariama cristata
ACGGGTTGAAGCTGACCCCACAAAGCCCGGCCAGGGGTTTTGGGGAGGGGAATCACTATGACATCCACTCACGGGGACCCCCTCGCTGTTTTTCCTGGCCATTGGGGTGCTGATGCTGCCAGGAGCTGAACACACACCCCTTTAGCAGCATCTAATGCCCCTTGTCCCCTGCCGGCCACTCACACTTCCGTAGCAGATAAATTTCTCATCTCCTCTGTACCATTTAATTAAAAGTTAACATGCGCTTTTCAAACCAGAAGCCTGCTAAGCAAGCCCTTTGTTAGAGCTTAATTATATCCCTGTTCGTTGCTGCAATATAACATCACCACGGCCAAGAGGAAAGTCCTTGAGGAAGCTCAGATTTATGCCTCCCCCGTTCCTGGAGCACAAGCAGCTACTCCAGCTCCTGGAGATGCCTCTGATAAAGCCTGACCCCGTGCACACTGTGTAAATACGCCAACATCCCGCAATGAAAGCCTGGGTCAAAGTCTATTGAAGGCTCGAGTGGGTGCCGGTCCGACACCGAGCTGCTCGAGCCGCCCTATTCCCCCAGCGCCGGCGTCTGCTTTGCCGTCGAGCCCCCGCTGCAGCCACCCCAATGCGCAGTCTGGGCTTAAACGCTTTCTTCCTCAAAAGCAAGCTGAATTTTGAAGTGCTGAGAATTGACAAGTGTAAATCAGGGTGTTGATTTCAGGAGGGGTGACCGCAACGAACAGCCCCAGCACCCCATTCCCCTGCCTGTTACTGGGGCTCGGCCGGGGACAGGGACCGAGTGGCTCAGCTCCGCGTCCCTCTGCGCTGGGAGCCCAAGGAAAGCTGCCTGATGGAGAGGGCAGTGATGCCAGACGTACAGCGGCACGTGCAATGCAAAATACTCCTACGCGGTACCACGTGCACCGATCTGGGAAGAGAGAGGGGCAAAAATATGTAAGAAAAGGGAAGGGAGGGGTGCTGTCTGCCCACTGCCAGTCAGGGTCGACCCCCAGACTCGGTGCGACCAGCACATCCCCAAAACCGAGCGTTGCTGATACAGCCACACCACCTCAGAGTGCACTGCTACGGGGAAGGACAGCAAAACCTGTTGTGTAAAGGCAGTTAGACAAGACTGATGCAATCTCAGTGGCATAAACACTTCTCCACCAGGCAACCACCTCCCCAGCAAAGGGTCCACTGCTGCCGACCTGGTCACGGGGGACCGACAGCAATCCCTGCCTGAGCATCTCCCACTGGAAAAGCCCTTTGCTGCCATCGCTGCCATCGCTGCCATCCTCACACAGCTCTTGGGTTTTGCAGAACCACCTTTCCCAGCAGGAAAAGCCCTGGTCTGGGTTCCCACCTGACCAGGGTGCTGCCGTGCCAGCTCAA
>NW_009600366.1:1398-2149 GCF_000690535.1 Cariama cristata
CGGGGCGGGCGCAGCGGGCAAGGGGTGAGCCGAGCCTCCTCTGCCTCCCACCGCGAGGAGGATTTGGGGAGCCCTCGCTCTGTGCCGGGGGGCAGTGACCTGCCCCTCCTGCCGGCGAGGGTCTGGCGGCTCTGCCAGCCCACACCCACTGACTTCACCGCTCCCCACACCCACCCCACAGTTTCTCGATGTGCCGACAAAGACATGGCGCCGAGAGCGATGCAGCTGGGTGCACGTGCCAGATCACAGCCAGGGAGGAGGAAGAGGAACATCCAGTGCCTGGACCGGACACCCTGGCACCCCCCAAGAGCAGGACGTCCCCGTGTCCCAGCCCAGCCGGCTGCCCTGGGTGCTGGGATTCACGCACACCTTGTTTTCTGCTGGTCCCCCTTTTATTTGGTGCCAGATCTGATGGCCCAGAACCCATCTGCGTGAGCTCACCTCTTTGGGTTGCTGCTTTCCGGCTTGCTGCTGCGTCAATAGCTGCAGGTGAAGCTGCTCCTGTTGCTTCTTGTAGTATTCCTGCAACTGGGAGGGAGGGAGGGACGGGAGGGGAGAGAGCAGCCTGGATTAGCAGCAGAAAAACTCCTCTCACATCTCCCTGCCTGGCACTACCCCATGCCCAGGACCGGGCTTTGCCACAGCCGTGCCAGCTCCTGGCACTATCCCATCAGGGCAGGCTCTCGGCTGCAGGGTAAGAGGAAAAGCGCCCGCCCAAGGAGTCACGGCTGCAGAAGAAAACATTGGCACA
>NW_009600367.1:0-21679 GCF_000690535.1 Cariama cristata
ATAATAATAATAATAATAATAATAAAGGATACTGGACACTAAGTTTAGGGAATATAAACTCTGTGTGGAGAATGATCACTACATTCTAATTAAAAAGAAGTTTGCGTTCATGGAAGAAGAACCTTAAATGCCCCCTTCCCAGTGACTGATGTACAGTAGCACACCACATACCATGTGCTCCTATTTTCTCTGAAATTCTGAAGCAATGAAAGCCGAGGTAAAAAATAGATTGCAAAGTCATGAGTTCTTCAGTCACTGAAAGGAGAGGATCCACCTGAGTAGCCCACTCGGAGTTTTTTCCATATTACGTGACCAGGTGAGTCATGTTTAGTCTCTAGGCAACAATAGTTCTTGCCCATTTTTTTCTGGGGAGAAAAAGGTCCAACGTTAATCAATATTTCACACTTCTCTGGTGCCTTGAAGCATCTCATCCCACTGTAAGAGTTTCTTTTTCTTGTTGCACTTTGCCTCTTCCAAATTTATTATTTTAAGAACCTATTACTGCATTTATCCTATTTATCATCAGGGTATCATCATCGGCTTCACTGTGACCACTGGCAGAGCGTGACAGTAGCAGACGAGTTGTAGCAATACTTCAGGACACGAATATTATCACCATGATCAGAAATGACAGCACCAACTCACTTCACACCGGTCAGTTAAAGGTTATGTGAGATGTTACACCCATTTTACCCATGACCAATGAAGATCTTGATCAGATCTACAGAGAGAGTCTGGAATAAAGAGGTTTCTAACTGTCCTCAACAGAAACAGATCTGATCTAACACTGTATTTCTGCTAACTGTACTTTCATAAGTGTGCACACAAAAGTGTTGCACAAAGAAGATTCTTCGCTACCTGTAAATTAACTTTTCCAAATAATCCGGATTCATTAGCTGTATTGACAGCTGTCTATTCAAAGTGTCAAGGGAACTTTCTAGTGGTACTTTAACATGCCAATAAAGTCTATTTCAGAGTCAAGAGCATTACTTTACAGAAAAAGAAAGCAGATAAATTGCTTAGGAACAACCTGTTACCCATGGTTGGCATAACAGTTGAGTGAGTAAAAGTTGCATACGAAGAACAGCAGAGTCTACTGCATTCTGTGCTCTACTCATTAGCTATAAACTGGGCTGGGAGTTAGGGGTGGCAATATGCAAGGAGGTATGTGAAACCACAAGTTTTGAAGGAATGTAAACAAGGGAGTGTGAGTATTCCAACAGCAAGTGACAGACAATATTTCAAAAAATATTTCCAATAAAATTAAACCGACTATATCACAGTGGACATGGAAAGAGATGCATACAGCATAATAGTTGCTTATTAAACAGGATTGGATTTTCTTATGCAAGCTATAAGTATGTTTATTTCATATAAAGACTCATATTAGGATATTATAAATAACTCTGCATTATTAAAACACATACATAGTCTCCATAGGAACTGTGTCTGTTTTGGGTGTGTTATAAATGTCAATGTGTTCTCTCACAGGCCCAACTGATTGCTATGTACAGTGACCTTCTGAGTTTTTATAGACCTTTACATGCAGCAGTCATTGCTAGTGGGAGTTTATGTGTTTATCTGAAGTCAACAATACCAGAAAAAAAGAGAGATGTTGTAAAAACTACTCCTTCTCAAAATATTAACCTAGAAATGGCTAAGACAGTCAGAAAATATACCACAAAGATGTATTTGTCTCCTGGTCCCCTTCCTTTTATTAGCAGAAAACCTGAGAACTAAATGCTAGCTTTGGTGAACCGATTGTAGATGTTACCATCTCAGAGTAAATGTGAGAAATAGGTAAATAAACTATTCTCTTCGTGTAATTTGACTCCTGGTCTGATTTCTAGTGATTTTGTAGGAAGTAAGAAACAACTCCACTGCTATACCCTTTCTTTCAAAAAGTGATGCAAAGAAATGCATAATGGGACATCCTATAACATGGGTAGGCAATCATACTGGATATTATAATTAAAAAAAGTCTTGTTAATACGTGCAGCATTTTGTGTCTAGCATTCTAAGACATAGCAATTGTGTCTCTATGTGGAGGGCTCATTTGATAGTTGGAGGTGTTATTGTTGCAGCAATACTTCTAGAGCACAGTGGGAACAGATTTTCAGCACCTGGCTCCTTATTCCCCCAGAACTCCCGGGGGGCAAGGAGAGGAGAAGGGGGGAGGGAGGATTAATTCTGTGCCGTGTCGTTTCACCTAGTTTTGTTCACATATTTTTCAAGAAGGCATGACTTAACCACTTCCCTCTACCTATACTAAATTGAGATTAGTGGCTTCAAGGAACAAAATTCCCTTTTCCCATCTACACCAACACCCACAAGTTTGGGGATCCTATCATTGCCCTTTAAGAAAGCAAGAGTCAAAATCTGGAACTCAGTCAAAGGTGAGGAGTACACAATAATTAAACCGTGGCTGCCCAATTGGAAGAAATTTGGAATCATTTAATGCAATATTTTTGCTGGTAGGAAACATTTCACTACAGATTGCTAGTACAGCTATGGTGCTGCTGTTTAAGACTGTCATAACAGAGACCTTGGCAGGAGTCCAGTCCCATGGAACAATAAATGTAATGCCTGTGTTTGAAAACTAAGAAAATTATCAGAATATTAAACTAATATCATATTTCCCCTCCTAAATCTGTCAGTAATCATTATAGTAACAAATCAGTCATGTTTCTCTTCTGGATGACTGTGAACACGTGAATCTTCTTTTTAAAAATTCTAACTCCGAGCCATTTTATAATTGCACTAAGACACTCCAAGGCACATGTCACCATGCCTCAGAGATGCGTGTTATCTCACAGTAACACACACCTTGTCATGTATTATTTATCACGCTAAAGTGTCTTGTAATTTTCATTAACAGTTAGTTGTCTAGCTTTAAGAAATAGGGAGATACTTCATTTTAACTGTTTCAGTGACAAAATATCTTTCAAACTTTGTATGCGGATGAACTTTAGGATACTAGCAACAGAGCGTGCTGTTTTCACTAGCATGCCGCAAAAGACACTAAACAGGAAAAAAAAAAAAAAAGCAAATCCTTCCTTCACCTGGAAGTGAGAACAAATTTCCCCCTTCTCTAGGTGAATCCTGTTAACCTTTCCACTGGCTTCACGTGTTGTGCTGTCCTCCAGCTCTTGTTCTTGTCTTTTCCCTGTGACGTGACAGATGCAAGTTGTGATATATGACTACTGCCTAACTGTAAGCCAAGATTCACTTGGAGAAAAGCAGATGGGTGAGGGGAACTAAAAGGTTGAACCTGTCCCATATTTGAGACTAGGCTCTTGTCCTTCTGCAATTGCAAAAGGCACTCCAAGGCTCCACCGCCTACAAATTAAGCCCTACCAGGAAATATACTTCAGCACTCAAGGTCAGTTATTTCTACCTGTCATTTGTACTCTTAAACTGTCGGAAAGCCTCCTGGCCCGGTGCTGGTTGGGTTTGCTCTCCCAAAGAGGAGTAAGGCACTATTTGAGAGCGGGACGGACCTGGGGAGTGTTTGCAAGGAGCTGTTTTCCCATAGCCACTCCACTGGGAATCAACAGAAGCGTAGGGGCATAGCTGAGGACTATAGCATGCCAGTGTGTCTTAGTGAATGGTCTCAATCTGTGTTGATTTTACTGTTCTTTCTGATTTTTATTCATTCAGTTATAAACAATAGCAAATGGTAGGAATCATATAGAGGGAAGCTTTAGTCCACACTTAAGATTCACGGAAGTTTTATATGTTGATTCCGTTTCTGAAAGTTATGTGAAATATTTTGATAAATGTTAATTTTAAAGTTCATTGGGTCGCCGCTGATGATATAGAAGGCTTTCGCTGTTTCTGAGTTAAAAACAAATGAATTAATGAGCAAACAAAAGCCAACAGTGCCCCCTCCACACACACGCACACTTTTGCCTACTTGCTTGCTCTGTAGACTCATTTTGGGAAATGAAAGTCATACTACATTAATTTTAAGCTGTACATCATCAAGTTAAAAAAAAAACTGAGGTTATAATTTCTTCAAATTTCTGCCAATTTCCTTTAGCTAAATTGAGTGAGCAGAAAAAGAGTTTTGATTCTTTTACTTCTGTTTCACATAAACTTACTTTCCGTAGCTAATATGATGGGAACACATTTTGGGACACCCATGATATAACAGTTTTGCATATTCTTCATTTTGACTAACACTTCAATGTAACACACGTACTTACTAGGCATTTCCCATACACTCTGAAAGAGATGTGAAAAAATATGTATGCAAGGGAAAGAAGATGACAACTAAACCAAAGAGTTCACTTTGATTAGGGATTTTAGGTCATCACAGAAGTGGATGAAACAAAACTTAAGAGGGAGATTCAGTATTTTAACAGAGGAATACAAGAAAACATGCCTTGAATATTATTGCAGCTGAAACCAAATGGAAGATAACTTGAGCTGGAGCCTAGGTACTAAGTGAATGGAAGACCATGGTTCTTTTGGGTTGGGTGGGGTTTTGTTTGTTTGTTTTAATGTTTTAAGACACACTTAATTATAATGCCATAGAATGGTAATTGTTACATCGTCAAAGTAAAAAAGATCCTTCAAGTTTACTTTTTGTTGCTTTTGAAACAGTGTAAAATAATCCAGAAAAGAAGGGGCCATACTTACTGTGGTATAAAAGTTTCCACATGACAAAGTAACTTAATAACTTTAGCTGCTTAATTATGTCACCACTGTATGGAAAAGCCTCCTATACAGATAAATTATAGAGCATTACTTTAGTTTTCAGTGCAGAACAGCTTCCATTTTGTATGCAATTAAACAGATTTGTTCTCAACCATGCAACCAAAACATGAAGCCATATTCCTGTTTTCAACGGCAGATGTTGTTTGAAAGAATTACAGGAACAAATGTATTCTCAGAATGACTATTGATCTGTGATATCACCCTAGTAGCCATTTAGCTGCTAAACAGATATGGTTTATCTCCACCAAGCGTGTCCTCTGAGATACAGTCAAAATCCATTTTATGGCAAGAAATATCTCAATCATCTGAATGTTATAAAAGGGCTAGAAAAGAAATTATTTTAAGTAATCTATATTTGAAAGCTGTCGCATTGATACTCTTACCATGGTGGCAGAAAAACAGTCATGATATTTTGCAAGAACAGTACGTGGAGCTTAAGATTAATTGTTCATTCATGAAAACATATCTATGCCTATTCTTTACCTATGTAAATGAGATTAAAGAAATATAAAATTGCTATTAAAGTAATAAAACTTTTTTTTCTTTTTTTTAGGGATAGTATAATGATATGTTTGGTACCTGTAAATCCTCCATCATATTTTGCCAGCTCTCAGAAAGCTACATTAAAAGATTAAATAGTACTGACATGTTGACATTCACACTCTTAAATGTCATATCTCTTGAAGATTTAAATTCCTATAACTCACATAATTTTGATCTTAAATTCCTGAGCTATATTATATTAAATATATGGATTGTGTTGGTTTTTTCCTTCCACAGTGAAACATACTTGATTTTAACGTTGCTGAAGGTTGCCTGTAAGCCCAGAAGGCTGATATTTTCTGATTAAAACATGCGGGGATCAAGGCACCAATATGCAAGCTTTCCCTTACACAGTTTGGTGATGGCATTAGAACCTCCCTTTTGACAAAAACTACTCAAATGTTGTAGATTTTTCCAAAGAATGGTTTCACCAAAGGCAGTGGGAAGACTGTTGTTGGTTTCAAGCTGGCCAGACTTGTGTTTGTGGACAGGTATAGGGAACTTACTATTTATGCAGTTTTACATGTTTACCACAACATTTTAGAAAGCCAAACTTCATTTCCAACACTCTGTCATGGTCTCCTTTCTGGATTAGCCACTGGTCTTCATGGAAAATGTGTGACAGGAGTCCAGTGAAATGAGAGAATGAGCTCATTAAGCTTCTGAACTAAAAGTCCTTAAGGAGAGAGAAAACCATTTTAAGGTTTGGTGGACTTCACATACCACATCTTGTTTCAATTGATTGATGAAGGATATTTCAGTTTGCTATGAATCAATATAAAAAGTAACATTTCACTTTTATTTTCTTAACCTTTCAATGTCATAGAAAATGAATTTTCCACCAAAAAATAGGAGCACTCCAGGAGAAGAAAAAAGAGGACAAATGCCTAAACTGCCTAGCAAGAGATAGGATGAAATTAATTTCTGTGATTTGGTGCAGAAACTTCCCAGAAATATATATGAACTCAATGTATGAGCTTCCTTTCTTAAGTTACTTTCCCATTTATGGACCAAATTTATCTTATGAAAGATCTGAATGATATTTATATAAATCCTGTGTGTGAGAGAGATTTTTCATGAAATGCTGCTTTCCACAGACAGCATCTCCAGTGATACATGTAAACCAACTAGACAAAAAAGCCCCACACCAACCCTCTCCTACAATTAATCTTGTTTTTCAAATGAGATTATGTATACAGCAAGTATTTTAATATTTTTTGATGTCTGTATACAGTATCTAAGGGAAGAGAGAAAATGTGCTTTACTTAGATAGGTATAAGCAGACTTTGAGGAATTTGAGAATGGCCTCAGAAAATACACAATTTCTTAGTCTTAATATAAAACAAGTGTTTCATATTAGTAGCCTTCAATGTATCCTGGAAAAGGGCTAGTGTTAGCTGTTTATCATACAAATAAGGCAGGTATGCAACTTAAAGAGGCTGTGTAAGCAACATTTTTATATTACTTTAAGGACAAATGTAATAAAAATGTCATAAAATTTGTTGAAAGTAAAAAAATATATGGAAATATTGATTTATGATTTCTTGAGCTAGAACTGCTATGAAAACAGGATTTTCTGATCTTAATGAAAACTTCACAACTGAGAGGAGGATTCAAAGATGATTAAAAATAAAAATAAGATTAGTGCACTTGAACCGCATTTTTCTATGGAATTAAGTCAGTATGTTGGTTATTAATGGAGAAACAACACTGCTTTGTATAAATGGACCAAGAAACACTTTTCTTAATGCAGATTTACAGTAATTCAAAAGGCTGTATGCTATGTACAAGGTTAAACCAATGATCTTTTCTTCCACTACATACATTTCAGCCCTGAAATGTGCTACAAACTATAATAGCATCAGATGGAGATTTGCAGGAGATGATGTCTTGCTATAAAGCTTTCTAGACAGTTTTCAAATATCATTCACTTTATCCAGTAGACAGATTATTGCATTTCCCTACAAACAGATGGAAAACAAAATTCCAATTTGAGAGAAAGTATGAGGACTGAAACTATTCATTATTGACAAATGTGAAGAGTTGAGTCTCTTCCTAGGCTAGCATCTGAGGAGTGGATGACTTTTATGACCTTTTTACATTTTCATGTAATGAAAGTTTGAGTTCATAACAGTGTGACTGGAGCCACCTGACAATAGCAATGCACTCTGTGAGTGAAAGGTAGTTAAGAAATATGTCTGGAGGAAAAGAATTTGTTTGGCCTTTTGTTCAGTTTGAAATCACCATAGTTCCCATCAAGATTTTATCCGTAAAGAGGAGGGCATTCAGTCATATACTTTCTCAAAATTAAAGTTTCTCCTCAGGGAGAATTTTTCTGATATTGTAGTTTGAGGTCTCGATAGTAGAATTTTTTAAGAACCCTGTGGTATGTTTCAAGGAGATAATGAGGAAGAACGTTTTCCTTTTTAAGCTTCAGAGCTATGACAGAAAAACAGCCAAATTTATTTCAGCTCTGAGATCTTTTATTGATTTATAGCTAATATAATTGTCAAAGAAAGATCTTTCAAGTTATCCTTTACATATCTCTCTTGCACATGTTTTCAGCCAAACAATCAGATCTTAATCCTTCAAGGAAATATGCCTTCTGGTCATGGTATTTCAGAGATCAGCTTATTACAGTCTCCTTTTGAACACAACCCTAGAGAACAACAGGTAAGGAAGTTGCTGACAACTGACACTCCTACTGATTTGGTTTTGTGAAATCACGTACCTTGCCTACAGGCAGTACGCTTTTTAACATCCATTCGGTATCACGCTTAAGCCCACATGATGCCAGCTTAAAATTGTGTTTTGAAGAAAGTATTTTAAAAAATTTATTGAATGATGAAATCATAACAGTATTTAAAATATTTGCTCTAAAATAATTAATCTAATTTGGCCTGTTGTAAAATAATAAGGATCCGAATTTGTAAGAAAAAGGATCTTACTGCTATAGGAAATGATCTAGGTGACTTCATGGGTGTTAGACAATTCTTCATTCTAAAGAGGAACTTAATAAATCAGTGAGTAAGTAGTACATGTGACAGTGTTGCCATGGGAAATATGATGTCCTTGCATAACAGGTAAAGTATCTGGAAAACTCTGAGAAGAAGATGCTGCACAGCTATGCAGTAAAGGCTTGAAGTGGATGTACAGGCGTATCTCTGACTTATCTTGGAAGGGTAAAGTAAACTTGTGTTCAAAAAATGTCTTTAGGGACTGGGAGATGTTGTTCCCTGTGGTAGGTTGACCTTGGTCAGCTGCCAGATGCCCATGCAGTCGCACTCTCACTCCCTCTCCTCAACAGGACAGGCAGGGGAAATAAGATGAAATAAAGCCCCAAAGGGTCGAGATAAAAGCAGTTCAGTAAGAAAAACATAGCCTGCTTTACAAGGAAAGCAAAAAGAGGAATTCATTCACTACTTGTCATTGGCAGGCAGATGTCCTGCCACTCTCTGGAAAGTAGGCCCTCAGAATACACACGAATTGAATTTGGGAATCTGTGGGTCAACCCTAGTAGCCAGCTCATCCCCACCCAGCAGCTCACTCACCCCTCCCAGTGGGATGGGGAAGAGAATCAGCAGGGTACAAGTGAGAAAACTTGTGGGCTCAGATAAAGACAGCTTAAGAGATAAATCAAAACCTGCGCAGGCAGGCAAAGTGAAATAAGAGATTTATCCACTACGTCCCATCGGCAGGTAGATGTTCAGTCATTTCCAGTCACGTGTAGTGGCTGCTTTGGAAGACAGTCACCCTAACTCTGAATGTCCTCTGCTTCCTCTTTCTTTCCCCAGCTTTTATTACTAGCATGATGTCATGTGGTATGGGATATCCCTTTGGTCAGTTGGGGTCAACTGTCCTGACTGCATCCCCTCACAGCTTCTTTCCTGCCCCCAGCCTAATGGCCTTCGGGGAGTGGGGAGGAGAGGGAGAGAAAGCCTTGACACTGTACAGCCACTGTTCAGCAGTAGCTAAAATGCAGGCATGTTATCAACACTTTTAGCCACAAATGCAAAGCACAGCGCCTTATGGGCTGCTGTGAAGTAAGTTGACTTCATAACTTCATCCCAGACAGACCCAGTACCTTCCCTTTGTACCCATCCAGTGGCAGTGGAACAGGGTCTTAGCATTCTGCTTCTAACAGAAGCAGCGAACTGGAAATCAATTGGACTGAGACCTTTTCAGAATGTACTACCTGTTATTCACAGGGACAAGAGATAGATGGTCATGGCTTCTGACTCCTGCCAGACATTTAATAGGAGATCAGACGCCTTTCCCATTGTAGAGGCTGAGCCAATGCTCCAGTCCTGCTGAGCTCAGAGAAATACCTTTCTAATCCTTTTGTGCCGAGTCTGGCTTTCTGTGTAACATATTGATACTAAAAATAATAACACATTTAAAAAAATTAAACTTTTAAATTTATTAAAATACTAACAAATTTTAAAGTCTTATGGTAGATGCTGTCTAGTTTAAAAACTCAAAAGACATAGGATGGACCTAGGGGTTCCTGAGACATGGGTTACTGTGGACTTGAAAGAGACACAGACACTGTATTTGTTTCTAAGTATTTGTTACTTTGCTGGAAGACAGAACAAAAATATCTGCATCACTTGCAAGTGTGCCTTAACCTGTGAGTTCCAGGGTCACAGAAGAAGTATTTAATTTGAACCAGTAGGTTGAACCCCATCCTTTTTTGACACTTACATGATGCTAAAGGCCCAGTTCCTCAGAATAAGAGTATCACAGAATGGTTGAGATTGGAAAGAACATCTAGAGGTCATCTTGTCCAACCCCTCTGTTCAAGCAGAGACACCTAGAATCGGTTGCCCAGGACCATGTCCAGGTAGCTTTTGAACATTTCCAAGGATGGAGAGTTGACAGCCTCCCTGGGCAACCTGTGCCAGGGCTCGGTCACCCTCACGGTGACAAAGTGGTGACAAGGTTGTTCCTCCCCAGGTGCAGGACTTTGTACTTTCCCTTGTTGAACTTCATGAGGTTCTTGTCAGCCCGATTCTCCAGTCTGTTGAGGTCCCTCTGGATGGCAGCACAACCCTCGGGTGTATCAACCATTCCTCACAGTTTTGTGTCATCCACAATCTTGCTGGGGGTACGGTCTGTCCCGTCATCCAGATCTTTAAAGTAGATCTTGAACAGAATTAGTCATGGTATTGGCCTCTGGGGTACACACTAGTTACGGGCCTCCCAACTAGACTTTGTACCAGTGAACACCACCCTCTGGGACTGGTTACTCAGACAGTTTTCAATCCACCTTGCTGTCTGCTCATCCAGTCCATACTTCATCAGCTTGTCTATCAGGATCTTATGGGGACAAAGGTCCTACTAAAGTCAAGGTAGACAATATAGCCTGCTTTCTCCTTGCCAACCAAGCTAGTCATTTCATCGTAGAATGGTATCAGCAGGCTGGTCAAGCATGACTTGCCCTTGGTGGATCCATGCTGACTTCTCCTGATGATTTTTTTGTATTTTATACAGTTGAAAATGGTTTCCAGGATTAGTTACTTCACCAGCATCCCAGGGATAGAGGTCAGGCTGACTGGCCCTGAGTCTGCCTTCTTGCCATTTTTGAAGAGAGGAGTGACATTTGCCTTCCTCCAGTCTTTGGGTACATCTCTCAGTTGCCATGATCATTCAAAAACTGTCAAGAGTGGCCTCACAATGACGTTTTCCAGCTCCCTCAGCACTCGTAGGTTCATCCCATCACGATCCATGGACTTACACATCTCCATTTTGCTTAAGTATTCCCTGAGCTGATCCTCTTCTACCAAGGGTGCGTCAGCCTTTCTGCCTGGTTTCTGGGACCTTGGATTCCTGAAGACTGGCCTTACTAGTGAAGACTGGTATGAAGAAGGCAGTCAGGACCTCAGCCTTTTCCATGTACTCTGTCACCAGATCCCCTGTCCCATTCAGCAGTGGGTCCAAATTCTCCCTAGTTTTCCTTTTGCTACTTATGTACTTACTGAAGCCCTTGTAGTCTTTGAAATCTCTGGCCAGATTCAATTCCAGGTAGGCTTTGGTTTTCCTAACTGCATCTCTGCATGCTCGGACAATGTCTCTGTAGCCCTACTAGGCTACCTGTCCCTGCTCGAACCTCTGTATGCTTCCTTCTTATGTCTGAATTCTGCCAGGAGCCCCTTGTTTGCCCACAGAGGCCTCCTGGCATTTTGGTCTGATTTCCTACTCCTTGGCATGGACCGATTTTGAGCTTGGAGGAGGCAAACCTTGGAAATTGACCAGCTTTTTTGGGTCCCTCTTCCTTCCAGGGCCTTTTCCCATGTGAATCTACTGAGCAGATCCTTGACAAGGCCATAATCTGATTTCTGCAGTTCAGTGCTGTGACCTTGCTTTTTGCCCTGCTCCCGTCTCTCGAGATCCTGAACTCCACCATCTCATGGCCACTGCAGCCAAGGCTGCCTTCAAGCTTTACAGTCCCAATGAGCCCTTCCTTGTTTGTGAGCATGAGGACCAGCAGAGAACTTCTCCTTGTTGGCTCCTCTGTCACATGGATAAGAAAGTTGTCATTGATGCTCCCCAGTAACCTCCTGGATTGCTGTCCTGGTTTCGCTAAAACAGGACCAATTCTCCTTTCAGTAGATTTTCCTTCAGAACTGCACTTTCTGAAGTTGACTACATGTTTTTCAGACAGTGTCTGCTTTTAGAATTGATAAGGCTTGATGTTTATAGCTGTTACAAAGGTAATGGTAGGATTGGTATGCAGAAAGGCCCATGTTTATACTTATTCCTATGGAAACCAAGGTTACTGCTGGCTCTCTTACGGTCCACAAGTGAAAAGGTGTAAAAGGGTCGCACCTGCAGAAAGGAGCAGAAGGGACAGGTGACCAAAAACTGACCAACTAAGTATTCCATCCCGTACACATCATACTCAGTATAAAGCTAAGGGATCACAGGTCTCAGTCCTTCTTCTTTCATGGCCAGCATTGTTGTAGGACTCTGCTCGCCCTCCTAATCTGTGTATTCCTGAAACCAGTTCCCATCTGCTGCCGAGTCCAGTCCAGGACATTCCAGTACCTGCCCTGCTCCCTCAGTGATGCAAGCCAACACGACCCACGATCCTGTGTTCATCGTTGTGAAGCTCAATACTAGTTTTGTATGTTTTTATTTCTATTATTGGTAGTATTGCTATTAATATTATTACACTCTTTTTAATTGCTATTGTTTTATTAAAGTTGTTTCCATTTTCCAACCCATAAGTCTCTCTCCCTTTTCTCTTTTCCTTCCCCTTCTGGGAAAGGAAGGGGTTAATAGAGAGCATCTGTCATCTGCTTTAATTGCCAGCTCAGCCTTAAATGGTGACAACAGTTTATGTCATGCTGTACAGTCCCCCTAGCAGATGTTATGGTGTTTCAAGCTCCCCATGAGGACTAGGACCTGAAAACATGAAACTGCTTTTAGCTGTCTCTGGAAGGCTTCAACCACTTGTTCTTCCTGATCAGGTGGCCTGTAGCAGACATGCAGTACAATGTCACCTATAACTGTCTTCTCTTCAGTCTTCACCCATAAGCTCTCTGTTGGTTCATCACCCATCCCAGGGCAGAGTACTATGCATTCCAGCTGTGCTTTCATGCAAATGGCAACTCCTCCTCCTTGTCTTCCCAAACTGGCTCTTCCTAAAGACCTTTCCAAGAAAATAAGTCATCTAAAAACTTATGCAATAGTTTCAGGTCACGAGGCTTTTTTTTTTGGAAATGAGTTTTAGTTGATTGATTAAGCTAATATAAAGATAGTCTTACAGTAGGAAGGACCTTGAGGCTATGCATGGGCAAAAATTATGAAAGCACTGAAAACGAAAGCCAAGGATACTAATTTTAGATGTGCTTACCATTTGCTTTAGAAAGAGCTGTGGATAGTTGAAAGTTTAGAATCATAAGGTCTATTTTTGCACTTGTAATCTCAAAGGTCTTTTTTGTGTGCAGCTAATTTCCATGTTATTTTTTTTTCTGAGAAACGGTAAATACCAAACTATATGTTTCTACTTTGTAGGAAAAAATGGTACATATTTTTCATGTAGACGTGAGTCATAATTCTCCACAGTTATGACAGTAGCAAAGTCAAAATGCATTTCAATATAGAAAAGAAATGATTTTGAAAAATTAGGCACAATTTCACTGCACAAGAAGCACAATTTTTCTTCCTTATAAAATTAAGAACAGTTTCTCCAGTTTTGAGAAAGTTTCCTGATCCTCTTTTGAAAAAAGAAAAGGAATTATATTATTTCCTTTCAATGATATGAATGAATTAATATGTTGCAAGGCAGAGAAAGATCTGAAGTACTTCTCCAATCTCAAAAGTCTCTAATTAAAGTATTGATCAAGTCATCCATGAAGCTATTGTGAGTATTTTTACTGTAATTACGAGAAGTACGTAACATCTCAAAATTATGACAAACTGTGGTTCAAATAACTGTGCAATTAATCAACTTTTTACTGTTTATTTGCAGTCAATAAATGCCTTTTCTATGTCAGAAAATGTGTGATGACATAGCTAAAAGCAATGCTGCCACACAAGTGCAAACCCTCATAAAAGGATATTGAAGCAAGCTCAATAGTTCATAACTCAATCAGGTTAAAACCATATTGCTAAATTTATTTAGAAAGAGATTTGTTTCTGGCATTTACGTTAATACAGCAACATCATTTTGCATGATCGTAATGTGATCGATATTAACATCGATAGTGTATTTTACCAAATGCAGAAACTGAAAGCCTCATAGATAACAAGTTTATAAAAAAAAATTGGAAGCCTAGCTAGCGGAATTTATTGATAGAGTATATGATTGTATAATTTGGATTTTTTAAAGTGGGAAATGTCATTGTTATTGATAAATGTTAGAAACACATTTAACTCTGTAAAATTACTTGGATTTCATTATTCAAAGTCAAATTTGGACATTCTTTGCGACCCTTGAGGGTTGGGTTTGAGGTTTTTTTTGTGTCTGTGCAAAACAGAAGAGTTAATTTGTGAATTTATGAGGTCTTCTTGTCCTACAGAGCATACACAAGAGTTTGTGTAGATATAAAAATAAAAAATCCATTAAGAACAGCTGGTCCTTAATAGACGAAACCTTTCTAAGCAATCTACCACTCCAGCTAGGAGGCTGACAGAACGTAGAATCAAAGAACCATAGAGTGGTTTGTGTTGTAAGGGACTTTAAAGACCAGTTCCAACCCCCCTGCCATGTGTAAGGACACCTTCCACCAGACCAAGTTCCTAAAAGCCCCATCCAACCTGTCCTTGAACACTTCCAGGGATGGGGCATCCACAGCTTCTCTGGGCAACCTGTGCCAGTGTCTCACAATCCTCCCCGGGAAGAATTTCTTCCTGATGTCCACTCTAAATCTGCCCTCATTTTGAAATCATTGTCCCTTGCCCTGCCACTCCAGGCCCTTGTAAAAAGTTCTTCTCCATCTTCCTTATAAGTCTCCCTCACATATTGAAAGTCTGCAATAAGGTCTCCGCAGAGCCTTCTCTTCTCCAGGCTGAGCAACCCCAACTCTCTCAGCCTGTCCTCACAGCAGAGGTGCTCCAGCCCTGGGATCATCTCCGTGGCCTCCTCTGGACCCGCTCCAACAGGTCCATGTCCTTCCTATGCTGAGGACCCCAGAGCTGAAGGCAGTACTGCAGGGGGCTCTCACCCGAGCAGAGTAGGGGGGCAGAATCCCCTCCCTCGACCTGCTGGTCACGCTGCTTGGGATGCAGCCCAGGGTACGGTTGGCTTTCTGGGCTGTGAGTGCACATTGCTGGGTCCTGTTGAGCTTCTCGTCAACCAGCACCCCCAAGTACTTCTCCTCAGGACTTCTCTCGATCCATTGTTCACCCAGCCTGTATTTGTGCTTTGGATAGCCCGGACCCGGGTGCAGGACCTTGCACTTGGCCTTGTTGAACTCCATGAAATTTGCACGGGCTCACCTCTCCAGCGTGTCCAGGTCACTCTGGATGCCATCCCTTCCCTCCAGCATCTTGATCACACTACACAGCTTGGTGTCGTCGGCAAACTTGCTGAGGGTGCACTCCATCCCACTGTCCATAACTGAGCCCTCTTCATCTTGCCTACCTCAGAGGCAACAGTTCTAAGAACAGGCAAATAAATGTATTAAAAACTAATCATGAAATGCTCATGCCATTCTAGAAGCATCACTATAAGAAGGGTATTGGTACAAGTATGAAGTGAAACAAATTAAAGTCAAAGTTACACAGTTCATGATCTCACTTAAGAGACCTGAGTGCTCTGCTCCGCATTAGTGAGTTTAAACACCTAAATTGATTATAATATTTTTACTCACTTTTATTAGAATGTGGAGGATTAAACTAAAATCTATTTCGGGACTTACAAAGTTGTCAACTTGACCCTCTTTTTAGGTATAAGAAATGAAATTAAAGTAAATATGTAACTCAAAACATTCCCTACCCAAATGCAGTTCTACATCAAAAAATCTGCAGCTTCAGATGTATAAAAGAAACAAACCAAAAAAGTACATACAAATATCTCAGTAGTTTACAAAAAGAAATAAGAGGTGATTAGATTGTTTCAGAAATCTGTAGCAAACTCTGAACTACCTCTTTCAGCTGGATATATTTTCTACAGATTATTATGATTTTAATAGTGCAGAACATGCTGCTCAAAATGATGTTCACTATTACCTGCAAAATAGGGATGATACTTAAGACAATAAAATGACATAATCTATTCTGAATCCTCTTAGTTTCATTTTTCTTATTTTTTTGTGGAGATTATTTAAACACCTTAGAACTATAAAATTACATTTATGTTTAATCAGAATTATTGATATCCAAAGAAACAGAGATCCTCTCTTATGTCTAGCTACTATAAATTACTGCAGTGTCTGGGTAATTATATTTCACAAAGTAAGTAACCAACAAAATACAAGAAATGATCCATTTTAGAAAAGCAGCATAGGTAAATCAGCTTATCACACAATAACTCTTATTCATTATATGTGATCACACAAACACTAAAACAGAAGCAAAAAATGAGATATAGTCATGAAAATCTTTAATGTATTTATACATATATTTATAAATAAAATCTGGTCTCACAAAAACCTATTCCAGATTATACAAGTAATAAATAGAAAATACCGAAGTAAAAAAGCTGAGCAATGCATTTGCATTTCTACTGAATCCAACGCAAAAAGATAATCTGCAGAAAAATAGATTAAATTTTTAGATATTAATTTTTACATAAAGATGTTTATTGTGAAGATACAATCAGAAAACCAGAGATGAGTTGGTCTGCACAGTGTTCCAAGTTTAAATAGAAATTTAATCAGGGCTTATGTTATAGGTAGAAAAAAGCTCAAATTGTGAACGCCACCAGGCAGCAATAATTGAATATAGGTGTGTGTGGAGAGGGTGAATGTCCGAAAACCGAAGTTTTGGACTCCCAAACAGAAGCCTGCTACTTGCCGTCTGTGACCAGGACAGGCTGGTGGCTCATTTTGATCACACTCAGATTAAGAACAAGTGGCATGCCCTGAATGAGTAATACAGAGGTAATACAGAGGCATAAGAGAGAATCTCCAATTTGGAGGTTCATCATACATTTTTCTTCTGCTCATAGACTCAAAGTAGACCTCGATATCCACATCAGCTGCTGGTTGTCATCTACTCTGTCTTGCCCATGACAGCTTCTCATTTTTCAGATTCTGGTCACTGAGAGGGTAACCTGATTCCAAATGATTTTGATATGCTAAACTGGTGACCTTGTGATCAACAGATACGCAAGCACCAGATGTAATTTTGACCTCATTGTTCAAAACAAACTAAAAGCAGTCATATAATTCCATTTCTATAATTATCTTTAGAGTGATAGTTGTAGATACTGTAAACAGCTCTCTTGGGTATTTTGGCCTCATATAATTGTCCTAAAATCATTAACTTTTATGTGCTTTGGAGCAACTTCAGTGTAAAATCTGATTTTGTGTTTGTAGTGTTGTGTTAAGTTCATAGCTCCTCTGACCTCTTTTTTTTTTTAGAAGCACTTCTGATGATTTTAAAATTGATAAAATCTTACTGTGAAAGTAGAAGAAATAGAATCTGAAGTCCAAAGTCACCTTCTGTGACTTCTTGCTAAGAGCACAATCTTTTACTAAATGTTAGATATTAAGGGAAAAATCTTTATCTTATTATGATCTAGAATCACTTTTATCTTATTTTCTCCATGTTCACACAACCTAGAAGTGATTTGTTTAAGGAAAGAGATTTCTTTTGACTGATCACTGGTTTTATGCCAGTATTGACCATGGTATTCATGAACAACAGTCATCAGTCATTCAAGCAAGTCTGTAATGTAGGCCCCAAATTAAAGGTAGGAGTAAGGGAATAGAAAAGTATTTGTTAAAGCAGCCCTTGAAGAGGGCAAGCACTGATTTTGCCAGATGTGTTTGGTAAATCCCATGCCAGAAGATGGCATGCTAAGAGTGCTCACATACTTAATTTCTCTTTACCACTAGAGACTTCAAACTGCTTTGTCATTTTCATTTTCACACTTTTTAATTGCTTTTGTTCTGAAACTTGTCTTTTCCAGCTTCTCCAGTCCCTTGGTGTGTACCATTGGTCTGTGTCAAACCTGTCTTGGAATCTGAGAGATAATAAAAGGGAAAATCACAGAAGAGGAACTTGGGCAACAACATCTGGGAGAGATTCTGTTTGAATAGGCTGTAGAGACTTTTGGGATGTTATCAAAGTCAAAAGTAGAGATGGAAACGTACTAATCCTAAGAATATGGCTAGTTGGTAGAACAGAGGAATTTTCCTTAATATATAAAGGCAGCTCAGGCTGAAAGCAAAGAAAAAGAACCAGGCTATCGAGCTCCACGATCTACACGAGCAAACGAGGGAACACTAGGATATTACCAGACAGGTACTAGGAGTGATCAGAGCCAGCATTACTTTAAAAGACTGGAAGTGACAACATTCCCAATCTTTTTATCGCCATGTCCTTCATTAAGAAATGATTACTTTTATTTTTCATTATTTTCTCCTTCACTTGTTTATAGTGTTTCTAATCTTCTCTATTGTCTCCGCTGTATTACAGAGATAAAAGAAGACGCAGCTACTACAGTCTTAATCGTGTTGACTTGTAACCCATATCTTTTAATAATTCTTCATTGCTGTTTTTACCCATCAACATCTTCCTAATTCTATATTTCAGAATCTTTGAGAGACCAAGTATGCTGTATATCTGAAACTCCCACTGCTGCAGTTGATGGGAACTGCAGCTTGTCTCAAATAAAATTTATCTCAAACACAATTTATCTCAAACTTCTACAGGGTACCTCAAATAGATTATTGAACTGGTATTTAATGTTCAGCTCTGGAAATACTGGTATATATTTTTACGGCTTTAATCAAGTCAGTGTACTAGCACTCCCCTGAATAGAGTCAGTGCATATGGACGATCCGAGGTGTAAGGACTGACTTTTTTGCAGTAACATTGTCCATTCAAATGATGTCTCTTGAAGAGATTACCAAGTCTGCTAGAGGTAGACTATGTATCAGAGGACATTCACTGCTGTCCTCCACAGGACTTCTGTAACATTTGAACCATAAAGTAAGGTATGGAAGGAAATGAAATTTATATTTTACAATTTGGGAACACCAAGAATACAGGTTCTAAGCTTTACAGTGGCATTGCTATATGAAGCAGTACAGATATTACAAACTGTATAAAAAAAGCTAAAGCAAAATCAATCGCTCTACAACAGGCTTTCTAAGCATCCTATGTGGATGTTATCTACTCAGCAAAATGGAAAGTTACTTGGCAGTTTTGCTTTTGTGTTCTTAACTACTTATGCACAGGCTGTTTGGTCTGCTTTTTAGAAAAACACTCCCTGCAGAGTATCAGTGAAAAGCATATGTTCAATAAAAGATGTTTTTTACAAGAAATCTCTAGATTTTCACTTAGAAATTGTTACTAAGGAAATAAAAAAAATACAAAGAAAAACTTAGTATTGATTTTTAAAAGCACTTTAAAGTTACCCCGTGAGCAAATATAAACATGCAATGATTTTTTTGAGGAAAGTCTGCAATGATAGTTATGTTCCTTAAAAATAAGTACATTTATTTGAATTTACTGTAACCAGTCAAGACAGAAATATCAAAGCGTAGTGCTACGTTTGTTAGCCAAACTTAGCAAGCTGGGGACGCTGATTTTAAGGACAGCCTCGGGCCATCGCTGGTTCATAATCAACACTACGTAAGTAGGTGGGTTTAAGCCTCACAGACGTTCCTCTGGGATGCAGTTCCCTCACTGGATTCCTGAGGCATGTGGGCAAGCAGAGGTTGGTATTTCTCTTTCTGCTCAAGCGGATGGATGCATAGATCAAGTTCTCATTACATTAAGAAATTAATGAAATAGATAACAATAACCCTAGTGCATTTTAATCGAGTACCAACACTGGATACCAGTCAAAATTAAATTCTAAACTTTGGTCCTGGGAAACCATTCTCTATCACCAAGCCCTCTAGTAGACCACTCTGTATCTCCATTTTAGGTGAGACTTTAATAACAACTAATCCCACTTACACTTTCTACAACTTAGTAGCTTTTATCTTAGCGGCTTATTCTCACAGGCAATTCCCATTAAACAGAACTACCATTAAAAATACTTTATTTCCGTGACTCTTAATTCAGAAGTTTCACAGCCAATTTATACTACAATGACTTATTATTCAGCTGCTGAAACTCAGCAATTTAATTATATCTTGGGATATATCATCATAGCTGTCATCATTCTTTAATTTTTTCAATGTGTAAAATGCATAACAAAGGCTTTACATAGCATATCAGGACATAAAACAAATGAGATAATGTTTAAAAAAGGATAAAAAAGTAGAGAAACAGTGAATTAGAAAAAATGTTTTCACATAACAATTTTTTGTTGTTGTTCTTCTCTGCCTCCCAGTATTTCTGAGAAACATTAAAGGGGATAAGGCTAGAACAGAAGAGAATTTGTTTCCTGATAATTATGTATAGGTAGTGAGAGGTAGGTAGTTTATAAAGAATCTTTGGCTGTGAAAAGTCTTTTGGCTCAGTGACTGAAGGTAAAACATATATGCATTGTATGGTTGGGGTATCCTTCTGTCACTTTTTTTCTCTTTCAGAAAAGACAGAGGCATGGACAAAAGGCTGAGACTCACAAATTCAGACAACGGGCTATGTTTTGAGCTGCAGCAGAGCTTGCCTTCATTTTCAGCTCTGATCTGGCCAATGTACTATTTATATCACTCACCTCTTCGGGAAGTATTTATTAAGTTAATGACAATGCTTCTGGTCTATTTTCTTTCTCACAAAGCTGGTAATTGAGACCAACCGATTTTGCAGCTCACGCATTTCCAAAAGCAGTGGAGGAAAAGGAGCCTTTGTGGGTCTCATGTTCAATATTAGTACCCGCACTTACATATCTGATTGAAGGTGCAAAACCTTCTGTTATGACACTGTTGCAACTTATAGTGATGTAGAACTCTCCTTTTTGTCTTTTCTTCTCTTTTATTTATGCTGACACACTATAACTAGTCTAGCTACAACCTGTCTAGTTGTGTCCTGCTATGATTTTTGAGTTTAAACAATAATTGAACTGCTGATTAGAAGCAGCAGGTTATAAGCTTATCATTAAAAGACTTACTGAACTTGTTTCTAGGACCACCTGGCATTAGATGCTGGCATTAAAATGACTATCAGTTACCTACATGACCTGTTTTTCCAGTCCCTGTTCACTTTTTAGTATCTCTAATACTGTTGGACTCATTTAGTTGCACAATATCAAACTATGTCATTGAAAAATAAATCAGCATCTTATGAATAATTGCAAACCTATGGCCAGGCTAAATTTCTCTTTGAAAATTTTAGGAAAATAGGGACCGCTTTTAGCTTGAAAGACAAAGGTGGGGTTTCCATTATTTTTCTAACAAGCTTTTTGCCCCAGTTGACTATACGATCTTTCTGTACAAAGTAATGAAACTTTTTTTCACTTTCCTCACCAACAGTAACATCTCTGAAGGGGCAGAAGAAAGATACTTGAGTTTTTGGAAAGAAAAACAAAAAGGAGAAAAAAAAAAACAGTCTCCCAACGTAAGTCTTTCAAAGAAATATTCTGTTTTACATCACATCACATTTCCAGTTCTTTCTTTTGTGGGTAATAAAGCCTCAAAAAGCAATTTTAAAAGAGGGTGCATCTTGCTAAAAAATGTATAGTTCATTGAAACTAGAGACTGTTAAGTCAAGATATTTCCCAAGAATAACATTTATGTTTCTAAATCCGGATTATTTCAATTTTCAAAATTGCAGGATTCTTCTCCAATGAGTGGAAATTTAAATTTTCCTGCTGGTCATGTATGCTTCTGCAGTCATAAAGCCA
>NW_009600368.1:0-2999 GCF_000690535.1 Cariama cristata
TCCTCGCTGGCTCGGCAGCTTGTGTGCCCGGATTTGCATGGATGTTTTCTCCCGGCAGCTCCAGCCCGCTCAGGCGTTACCCGTGTAACACATCTCTCAGCAGTACCACCATGTTTTCTCCCCTCTCCCCACCAGGCACATGCTGAGCCCAGACAGCCCCTGCGGAGCGACACGAGCCCACTCCCAAATTCAGCGCCTCGCATCGCACACGTTGCACATGGAGGCAGGTTTCGCTGAGATCTAAGAGCATCCAGCTGACTCCATCCAGATTCATTATCGGCACCTAGGAAAAAAATATCACATCGAATTGGTGGGAATTCAGCTTGGTTTTTTTTCCCTGTTCCTGGCTCCCTGCCAGGGGAGTGGAGCGAATCCCGCCCTGCCTGCCCCTGCCCACACGAACTTGCCCTTGCTCTTGTGGCAGTCAGCGAAGACTGAGTGGAGGGCACCAGAAGTACGGCAGTGCTTTACTACATCGCACCGTTATCGGGAAAACAGAGCTCATAGCTAAAATAATGGGAGGAGAATGCCCTCTGGAGTGGCACATCTTGCACATCCCGTACCACTCCGTGCTGCTATAATTTGTCAGGGGACAGGAGGTCCTGCCGGAGCCCAGCCTGTCCCCGTGCGCGGGGACTTGCAGCTTGCGTCGCTGCCGCCTGCCTTGAGCTCGGCGTGGAGGCTTCCAGGGCATAAATAATTCAAGAGCCATGAAGAGGATTTCTCCCCCCCCTTCCTCCCTTCCCTGGCTTATAACAAATGTTAATTTAATCAATCGGCAGTAAATCTGGCTGGTTGCTGACTCACGGCAGACGGTGCCCCTGCGGGCTGTAGCAGCAGCTTCCCTCCCTCCTTTGGAGACGAACAATGCGGGAGCCCGTTTCCTTGCTTTTCACCTTTTCCCTCTTTTCCGTCAGTTGGTACCAAACGGAGACAACTGCAAAATACATCGGACGCTGCAAGCAGAGGTGCCGCACTGGCAGCAGGAGGGCCCAGCTGCTGGACATGGACCTGTATGTGGCCCTGGCTGTACATAATTTGGGGCTAATGAGGCCACAAGGCGCATGGGGCTAAAAGGTGTAACACTGGCATCACCAGCACTGCCGGTGTTTACTGGCACTGAAGGGCTGTTATGATATCCAAAAGCCTGGTGGGTGATGTTATCTGGGCAAACAGAGCAGCTTACCATGCTGGTGACCCCATGTTCCTGAGCTGGAGGGAGCAGGACCCTGCTGGGGGTCTGCCCCCCATTGCCCCCCACCTCGCTCCTCATCCCGCACACCCCCAGCCAGGCAGGTAGGAGCAGGGCAAGGCTGAAGGCACCAAGGCTTTTGGGAGCGTGGGACAGGCAGCGTTTCAGCAAGGGGATTGATTTTAACAGGGGAGTTACTTGCTGGTCGTCACCTGCGGTGGTGGTGGTGGTGCCTGCTCACCCAAATACGGGTCTTAATCTGTGTCTGGTTGAGGAGGTTGTTTAGAAATGGGAAGAGGGAGAGGGACAAATCTCCCCATGATGGGCTTGGCACCAACATGCAGCTACCCGAGGGTGTCAGTCTCTTGGGCTGATGGAAAAAGAGGAAAGCGGCAAGAAAAAACTATCTGGAAACAAATATGAAAGTTCCAAGTACTGCTAAAACAAGCTCACTTTTTTTGCACTTTTATCAATCTCTAGTAATGTTTTGGCCCATGTAACAGCAGGACAGGGAGAATGCAATGAGACCAAATTAGAAATTGTATGTTTAAATGTTTTCCTAATGAAAATGGGTTTACAATGAAATAGATTTTTTTTTTTTTTCTGCTTGAACATGTCCATTTTTGCTTACAAAAAAATCAATGACAGCTTAAAAAAATTAAAACATTTCTTCAGAAGTTTAATGGGGGAGAAAAAAAAAGAAAAGCCCTTCCCTGATGAATGTAGCGTTTTCATCAGATAAAACCTATTAATATTAGCTAGAAAGCTTTTACTTAGTGGGTTAAAAAAAAATTACTCCAGTGGCCTTTTTTTGCTGAGATCAAGAGCAGTATGTTTAATATCTGTTACAGCCTCTGTCAGGAGACTACCTCCTGCCTTGGCAGGGGATACAGTCAATTATCTAATAGGTCCTTCCCGCAGCAGAGCATCAGGCCGCCGCGGTGCTGCCGGGGCTGGGGGGATGAAAACAAGGGTGCTGGTGGTGCCCCGCCATGGGTGCTACAAAGGGGGGCAGCTATCTTGGGGATCCTGCGGGGTGCTGCTCCCCCTGGCACCACCGTTACTGCCTGCTTCCCCTCGACGAGGACCAAGATCTAGTTTTGAAACACGCAGCTGAAACCAACTGCAGATGGGAGCACCTAACATAGGGATTTTCTGCAAAAATAAGGGGCGAATCCCAAGCTCCCAGCAAGAGGTTTGGCTTCAGCTGGTTTTAGATTAAGATTCCTGATAGAGGTTTTGGGTAGAGGAAAAGACCTTTATTCTTCATCTGTTATTTTGTGTTTCTTCTCCCCTTCGTGCCAGGCACCGGCTCACCATTTATTGCAGACTTGTTCCTAAAACGCATTTGCAGCTTCAGCCCAGGTTTGGTGCCTTGCATAGACTGCACGGCAGAAACCTCCTCTCCTGGCCTTAGTTTTCCATCTGTGCATTGGTCCTCACCTCCCTGGGGAAGGGATGGTGTCTTTTATGTCTCGAGTGCCATCCAGCCCAGGACCAGCAGATAATTAGCAATGGAAAACACCACCACTACCGATCGTTGGATGTCACTTACCTTGAAATGGGAAGCGGGCGGGGGCTGTGAATCAGCAGCGCTTGCTGTGGAGAGTGCTTTTTCAATACATTGATTTCGTATTGCACAGCTCCCGAAATAGCGTGCAGTTTTTGCTCACAAAGCTTTGATTCAGCTAATCAGCAGGATTACCTGCCATGGCATGTCTTGAGGCTCTCGGAAATGAAAGGAATTATAAAAATGTATTAATATATTACGACAAATATTTGCCAGTGGCTCCCACCCACCCCGGCC
>NW_009600368.1:3048-8021 GCF_000690535.1 Cariama cristata
TTTCCCTGAAGGGCCCACGTCCATGCAGCGTTGCAGTCGCTCTGTGCTGGGGTGAGACTGCTACTGTAACCCCATTTATTGTCACTCTCAGCATTATCTGGAGTGTTTCTCTTCTCCGCTATAGGAGGAATGAATGTCCCTGCCTTGAAGAGCTCCGTGTCAAGGCCACCAAACCGAAGGACAACCCAGGTAATGGGAAGGAACATCTTGACCTCCGGTTCTGTTCTGTTTTTTTGATGTAACTTGAACTTCTGCAGCACCTCCATAGGGCGCATCAGAACACCACCATCTCAGACTGCGCAACACCAGTGGGTTTTCCTTCTCCCTGTCCAGCTGCTCATCAGTAGCAGCCAATGGTTTGTTTTAAGGAGGCTCAACTCTGGGATCCAGAGCATGCTTGAATGCATTTTAAATCGCTTGGTGCTTGCAGTTGGTTTCCCTGTCCTCCAACATGATGGTTTCCAGGACAAGTGTCGCCCACTGAAGCAGCATGCCTTTTCTACCCCTACGTGTGGCCCTGGTGTGGTGGAGTAACTAATCCCTTCCCCACGGACGCAAACCACTCTTGAGGCAAAGCACATGCATTACACGGCTTCTGTATGATTTTAAAAACCTGCTTTTAAACCTGCTTGTAGAAACCTTGGATTTCTGCTAGACCACGATGCTCTGGAGGGGAGCTGCATGGCAATTAAAATGCTACTGTTGTTCTGTTTCAATTAGAGGTCCTCTTAATTGCCAAGTCTTCAAGGTTTTTAAACTAGCCTCTGGTGAAAGACTGCAGCAACGTGCGGAGACAGATTGTGTTCACATGTCATCTCACACGCCAGCAACCATCGGAACAGCTACTCCACTGCAACCACATCAGGCTATCGTGGCTTGCTTCTTTATTTCTTTTGTCACTGTTGTTCATTACCAAAGAGCTCGGCTGCTGTTCAACAAAGCTCTTAAGGCCTTGCTTCGTTTGCAGTGAAGTCAATTCCCTTTTGCAGTGCTGCAGCACGTCTACATTAAGGATTCGCGTGGAAAGCACACCACATCACTGCGTCTGTCACTCCTCCCAATCTAGGCAAGCTGGAAGCGATGCTTTGCCTCCCAAAGCACTGCAGAGAGCAGGACTGCCAAAAAAAAGTGTGCATGTTTCACAGAAATTCTCCAAAATATGCCTATTTACTTGAATTTGTTCTTATTCAAAATTAGGGTGAGCACTTCCGTACAGATTCTTACATTTATTTGACCGGTTAAGGAACAGTACAATACCATCATCCCAACACTTGGTTTAAATGTTGACCTTCCTTTTTTGGGCATTCCCACTTTAAAAGGAAAGAGGTGCCGTATTTCCACGCTTGCGCATTCTCAGCACATCGTCTGCTGCCACTTTTTTGCAGGGTCCCACCCAGAGAGAGCTGGATGCTGTGGGCTCCCTGGCCTCCGCCATGCCAGCATCGCCAGAGGACGGTTCTGCCAACAGACGGCAGCCCGGGGGGAAACCGGTTTGGTGCGGGACTGTACAAAAAGGGGGAGAGGAGCCACGGATACATTACGACGAGGTGCAGCAACGATACGGCCTGGAGCCCGCAGCGGCACATCCCTCAGCGGCACATGGGAAAGCTCCTCCCGGTCAGGCCTGATCCCGGCCCTGTTGCCAAGCCCTTTCCTGTCCGGAGCAGCTGCCTAAAACACACCAGTGCCCGGCGCAGGCGGCACAACAAGGACTTTGCCATTCTCTTTCGTTTCAGTGATGCCTGTCAGCATCAATCTCCTATCCAGGGAAGTTTTGTCATCCCCATTTATTAACTTCAACCCAGCCCCCCCCAGCTCTGCGTTTGGGTGGATCCACCTCCTGCCCCCCCGATGGGTCAGGGCCAAAGCAGCGCTCTCTGGGGCGGGCTCGCCACCTGTGCTGGGGATCGTTGACTGACAGCCCCTGTCGCCAGCCTGGCCGGGAGGGTTTTGGGGTCTTGTGGGGTGCAGCCCTCACCCCCCACCTGCAGCAGCCCCGGGGCGTGGGGCAGCTTCCTGGGGATGTTCAGAGCCTGCAAACTGAAGCTTTGTGGCACAAAGGGAGGTGGCTTTTACCCCTGTTAGTTATCCACCAGCCTCCTCCTCCCTCATATAGCTCTCTATTCTGACAGTGGTTGTACCACCCACGTCAAACACCTCTATTGCAAATAAATAACCACAGATTTTTTCATCTTGACTGTGAAATGGGATGGCACCTCCTCCTGTGCTTTTGGTGGTGCCTCTATACCACTGCCCCTCAGTACATCATTTCTAAAGGGGCATGCATCTCTGGGGGATGTGCTTTGGTGAGAAAAAGAGCTGGATTGGTCTGGGTGACTGGAGGAAAATTATTTCCACGTGCACAGAGGTTACTGCCTGCCTGGGAAGGGCATGTGGAAAGGAATCAGTGCAGAGATCCTCGCAGCTTATGGCACGCAGAGAGAACCGGTGTGGGAGGAAGAGGAAGGAAACTTGCAGAAATTAATTTGGGGAGGCTGATTTAAATAAATCCCACAGAAGGGTTTTCTCACAGGAAGTATATTTATTGGATCAAGAAGGCAATAAACTGAGCAGATGATTCTTATCGAGGCTTCTGTGCTCGGGAGGAGCAGGGCTAAAGGCAGCCATGATGATAACACAGACGACCTCAGTGATGATTTGCTTTGAGTGAAGCGCTGAAGTTTTACATACTTCTCAGATGCCCTGTCATTCAGCCACTCTCTTTGCTATGAAAAAGGCTAATTGATGCAAACCACATTTTTTCCACCAGCGTGTGCCAAAGCAGCCAGCGTATTGTACGCACACAAAACAACAGCCAGGCTTTCGCATGGCTTGAATTAGATGGATGACAAGAGCTACCAGGGGGAGTCAATTAAGCTGCAACCTTGGAGTCAAACTTGCAGATTTTATAACAGTGCCTAGTAAATAATGGGTACTTGTACATCTCCTTTCACTAAGAGGCACTAGCATATGTCTTTGAATATGTTCTCCTGGTAATTGCACAGGGAGCGTACACATTTGGTCCTGTTGTCTACTATGAATAATGCATAGTGAAGAGGGGGGAGCCAAAAGTGCCGAGCTGCTTGTTTTTAGATGGACTTTTTTATCATTGTTATTTAGATGTCACAGCCGTTCTCTTAAAGAATTGTTCATCTCCTTTGTCACTGCAACAGCGCACTTATTTAGGAGGAGCGAAACAAAAAATAAACCATGGACTAAAGCTAATCTGAGATTATCCATGCAAATTGGCAGCTGAGATTCAGATGTGAAAATCTACCCCAGATAAAAATGATAAGAGGATTTCTGCTGAATTTCGTTTTTCTCCTGACTCACTAATCCACGCTGGGGGAAAATCCTCCTGTCCGGTCTTGTTTAGGTTAAGTAACATTAATAATCCTAAGCTGAGGACGGCAGGTATTGGGATCCATTTTAAGCGCATGCTGCTGCTGACTGCCGATGCGCTGCTCACAAAGCGGAGGCTTTGCTTCTCCCCTCGGTATTTCCCACATTCGCCTTAAATCAAAATGGTTAGTCAGCACAGCCAGCTCCTTTGCTTTCAACCTGCTGGGGTTTTTTTCTTAAAACTCCCACTCAAAAGGCAGAGTCAATTCAAAACCCAGGAAGCCTAAAGGCTAAGCAAGCATCCCGGGGAAAATACAAAGAGTATGTGTTTGCAGGCTGAGGTTTGAATATCTTGTAGGAGCCAGAGCTCCAGCGGTGTCTGGATTGTACCTTTGCAATATTAGCATGCAACAGGAGCGTCTTTCGGAGACATCGCTGTGCCGGCTCTGCCCAGCGCCAGCAGCCATGGCAGTGAGGATGCAATGATGACTCTCAGCCACGTAGGCAGTTTGGGTTGCCGTTTCCAAGGAAAATTTGAAGATAGTTTAAAATCCAGCTTGCTAGTTAGGTATTTACTGTATGCCGGTTTGCATCATACATAATACAATACGAGAGTACCTCCAGCAGCGGTGGTCAAATGTGCAAACGCATCTAAAGCAGCTGAGGTAGACGTTACATCTGTCGATGTTCATCTATCCAGTGTATGCAATCACTTGGCCCTTGTAGCCACCTTTAATTGCATCTTTATAGCATGTGCAATACAAATTGCTTGCCTCAGTTCAGTTACGCTAAAGTAGATTGTTACTTTATAATACAAAGAGCTTTTTTTCCCTGCAACAAACCTGCTTGAAGCCCTTTGGGGATCCTGAACAGTGTATGCAGTGGTGCAGCTCCTGGTGGGGTTTCACTCGGTGCTTAGGATAAATGCACACCAGCAGCTATGGCTCTCGAAACGTTGCTTAAGACAGCTCAGCACGCAGGGGTGCTGGTCCAAAACCACCGGTTCCCTCCCTTCTAAAAGGACTTAGGATGCCATGCAGCTCTTGGTGTGGGCAGAGGATGGTCATATAAATACTCCTTGTCGCAGGACCTGGTGGCAGGCCATGGAGGGAAGGGAAGATGCTCACACCAAACACCCCCCGAGCACCCAAGCAGGGTGACCACGCAGCACCACGGGGCCGGGAGAGCTGCCCTGGCGTAGGACCGGGAGCGAGGGCCAGGGCAGCATCCCCACGTCACCACCAGACCCCCTTGGATGCCCATCCCAGCCATGCGGCATGAAGGCTGGAGGGGAGAGAAACGACCATTTATGAGTTTTCTTGTATTTTTCAAGGGATTTTGGGTCTGCTTGCTTTTAATTTCATTAAAATTCCAGATATTTGGACACATTCCATGGCTGACTGAAAAATGAGGGGGCTGGAAAGGATTATGTGAAAAAGTTGTCAACATATTCCTCTTCCCACACTCTGCTTTTCCCCCAAAGTGCCCCGAAAACTCAAAAAATGTCAATCAATAATAATTAGCCCATCAGACACAAGCGAGAAAATTCATGCCCGGGAGCTGCCACGTTCCCCCCCCGCGAACACCACCGCGGCACGCTGCGAAGCCGAAGGGCACCCCCGGCAGCCTAC
>NW_009600368.1:8042-18119 GCF_000690535.1 Cariama cristata
TGGGAGGAGGATGTGGAGGCATCCGTGGCCTCCGTGCCAGCTCTGGGCACCGGCAGCCTTGGCAGCAGCAACCGTTCCTTTGGATGCTCGTGGTCCGCAGGGATGCAGAGGCTGCAGGACGGCGCAGACGTGCTCCCGGGGACCCGGGCTCCCACGGGGGGTACCCACAGGGGTGGGCGTGTGGCCGAGTGGCTGGAGGAAGGTGGCAGCCCCCCGCCCTGCTGCTTGCTCCCCTGCATGCCTGGGGGATGCAGGAGATGTGGTCCGGCAGCCAACGTTAGCATCCAGGCAAAGCTACGGTCAGGAACTGTCTTGCTTGGACAACCTGGAAATGTCAGGGCTGTGTCTCACCTGCTCCCGTAAGCATAGCTGTTGATGCAGCAGCAATTTTTAATCCCACAAGACAGCTAGTTTTCAGGAAAAGCTTAGAAAGAGCTGCCAAGGCTTGTGCCAAAGACATTTGGGAGAGAAAGAGCATTTCTGCCCCCCCGCTGGCGAGTGCAGACCCCACCACTTGCTATTAATCACACATTGGTGGCGCCTGGCTCCAGTACAGCGGGGTTTTTTTCTAAAGAAATTCCCCCGAACTAATGAATGCTGTTTAGCTAGAGTGTTTCAGAGGCCTGAATGTGCCCAGGAAAGCGTTCCTGAGCAGAGGGGCTCTGCTCTGCCAGAGGGAGCGAGGGGAACTCTGGGTTCAAAGTCTGCTTGATGTGTTTTAACATTTAGATGCCTGGGAAAAGTCTGTCTTTTCTGTAGGAGAACTGCCATTTTATTGTCGTCACTAGATTTATAAACACACAAAAAAGGGCCTAGCTTATGTGTTCAGCTCTTACAACAGTCACCTTTTACCTGGCAGCAAACAGGTAAAATGTCTTTGGTCTTTCTCTGTCATGGTGGGATTTCACTGGACTTCAGACTCTCATGGTGATTCTTGCTCATACCTGGTGGGTGCATTGCTCAGCTGCAAGGGGAACCAAAGCTTCCACTTTCTGGTGGATGTAAGTAGCTAAAATGGCCTTGTTTTCCAAACAACAGCCGGCACGGACGCACGTGAGCACGTCCCTGTATGCAGCTGTGCTGCAAATGATGCAACTGATGCTGGAAATGCATCAGGGCCCCAGAGGGGGCTGCCAGCGACTGGTGCTCTCGGAGGCTGTCGTCACCAGCCCTCCACAGCAGCAAGACGCTGTGGTCGGATCACCGTGCTTGGGGGTTGTCGCAAAATCAGGACAAGCCGTGTAGCTGGTGGAGAAGCTGATATATTTCACTTTGAGGACTCAGAGAAGGTTTTAATGAGATTTTAATTATCCTGTGTTTTAATTATTGATCAATCAGTCCCCCAGTGAAGCAAGATTGCCAAAAAGGGGGTTTCAGGACAGAGTAAAGCCCATCTGCATCTCTCCGGGAGTTAGTTGCTCGAGGCACATTCGGTAGGGTTGTTCCCTGTGCACTAAAATACAGGCAGTATGGAAAGGAGCTCAGTTCATTACTAAACACACTGCAGGCATCAGTCCATCAGGACGGATGCCTTTAGCCTTCAGCGTATTTCCCGTCTCCTAGGACCGTCAGTCATCAACATCAAGAGGCAAAGATTGCTCCCTCTGACCCACAGCTGGCAGCAACCTTCCCTTCACAGAGCTCGGGCTACCAGACCCCCAGCGCTGGCACACAGACCTTCCCCACCTCTCCCCCCTTCTTCTGCCACCTCCCGCCACCCTCCCCACACCTCCTCTCTCTCGCCCATGACCCCTTTGCTGTCCCTTTTTGCCGCCACCGAGCCCAGTCCCCCAGCAGTCCCCATGGGCTGGCACCTGCCACAGCCATGCAGAGACCTTGGTTTCGCAGAGGGATCAGCCCAGCTTGCCCTCACGTATGCGCTGAGGGAGAGGCAAAAAGCCCATCGCTCACAGAGGTGCCATTGGTACCTGAGCCGCGGAGGGACCAAGGCCATCTCTGCCCCCTCCCCGGGGACACTGCCAGGGCTGTGCCGGGGGCTGCTGGGGGGACACACGCACCACATGCAGCTACACACCTGCACCCACGATGCTGCCCAGAGCAGAAAGGAGCTGTTGTGCATCTGTGCCCGGCATACAGTGCTTAGGACGGACAGATGGACAGATGGACAGGTACAGCATCCCGAAACCTCCTTGTCCCAGTAAAAGCAGTAAAGGCAGCCGGAGGGTTCGTGCTCTGGCAAGGGCAGAATGGCAAAATTGTCATGTAACGGCCTATTTTGACCATCACGTGGAAAGAGGGGAAAGAGGGGATGGGATGAAGCACTGGCTCATTTATTTCCAACCCCCCCAAGCACCCTCATCCTCCCCTCCTCGGGGGCCGGCGCTGCCCAGCAGGGTCTGCACCGCCGGGTCGCATCCTGCACCCTGGGGGTGCTGGGCCACCACCCTGCCCTGCAGCTCCCCCCTGCAAACAGGGAGGCATGCACTTTGGTGTAGCAGCACGAGGAGTCCCACAGGGGCTAATTATAACTCCTAGGATTTTATCAACAATTAGCTTGGCACGGATGGTCACATATCTGCACAGCACAAGCTGTTATTATCGGCTGAGCTGGTAATAATGCTGGCTACTAACTTTCCCCAGCATTTCTCATTATAAAACCTTGCTTGTGGTCACTCACAGCGTTGCTGAACTTTTAGCCATTTAGACAGAAATTGCCCATCCCAAGAATCTGCCTCCAAGGGAGGTTTTAATGTCTGGAAAGGTTTAATTCAGGCTAAGAGAAAGAAATTGCTTTGCTCATGGATAGTGCACTCTGGTTGTAGGCAGCTCTAGGCTTTCGCTACTTTGGCTTTGGCAGCTGGATACTTCGCAAATGTGTTTTTTAGTGTACGTAGCCCATGTAACTCACTGCTGAGTGACCTCAGGGGTCGGAGGGGCTTTGTTTTGTTCCCTGCCAGGGCAGGAGATGGTCACAGCATCAAGTCACCGTGACATCTGGCTTGTTGCTTCTCTCTGGAGCCGCCAGCATTTGAGGTTTGCTGCCATTAGCTACCATAATGCCTGGCTGCTTTTTTCCAGCACAGTCTATACTGAGAGAAACCCAGCCCTGCAGTTCAGTATTCGTATCTCGCGTGGGTCTGTACGCACTGCTAACGCAGGAGAAAATGCCGGCAAGGATGCCGCCTCTGTCAGAGGAACGAGGCAGACGAGCACCGTGGGAGCCGTGCAGCAAAGCCCAGCGGTGTCGGGGCAGAGCGGCTCTGACCAGGGGGTCTCCAGTGGTCCCTGGGTGATGGGAATGGCCAGACCACGGGGATGAGGGGAGCTCTGGCAGGGAGGGCCGGATGAGCATCCCCGGAGAAATCACTTCCCCTAAAGGTGTTGGGAAGGAAGAGGAGGGTTTGGGCTGAGCAGACGTGAAAAGGGCGGCGCATTTCTTGGCACCACATCACTGCAAGCACCTCCAAGGAGCAAAGGGGCAAAGACACAGAAAAAACTGGGAAAGAAAGGGGAAGAGCTGATTGGGGAGAGCTAGCAAGGAATGAAAGGACAGGGTGGAGACATAGGGCTGGCAGGATGATTAGCACCAGATGGCAGGTATCAATTATTTACCATTTATGTACAATAAAAAAATACACTTTAACGATGGGAAGAGCACAAAACAAGCTCAATAGCAATTCAAAAGCATATGGAAATAAAATGTGGCAATTTAAGGGGTTGTAATAAATGTGCATTGTTGGTTGTAATGCCCCTGCAAGAATTACAAATGTTAAGCCTTAGTGAATTACAGTTAAAAATAAATGTAACATAAAAAAGAAATTAGGTACACAAATAACTTTACATTCAGGCATTTATAAAAGAAAATCTGTTTGCAGCAGCTAATTAGAAAAAGGGCTCTAATGAGCCTCACTTTTCTTTACCTTAGAGACAAGGCTGAAATGTTAAATGTGGATATAGGTATGGAGGGTGCCATTAAAAACTCAACTTCCCTAACTTTCCAGTGATTTCAGAAATGAGATATCTCTTTTCCAGAGACAGGAGCTGAAACTGTGGTGCCGTTAAAGCTCCGCCGTGTCTGGGGAGGCCATCTGCCCCTCTCGGTAGATGCCCGGATGCTGGCACTGCCTTCCTTTAATATTACCACTAATACTCAATTGCTGTATCAATAAATTAATGTTGACTGGTGGGATAAGAGGTGACTACCTTAAGCTTGAAATGTGCAACTCCCAGTGAAGATCCTGCCTTGCTGTAAGTCATATTTTCTGTTTTACTGTAGGATGGGTACCATTCAAGTTGGAAGAATGATCTTACTGCAGTGAGCACTGCCAGTGCCACTTGGGCAAGGCACTTCAAGTAAAGCAGTATGTCAGAAACAAAACAAAGAGGTCAAAACAGATTACTCATTTCTAGTGGATTAGAAACTTTCTATCAAAATATCATTAAACTGATCGCTTCCCATAGAGCATTTGCTTTTCACTAAACAGTGTTTTCCAACAGCAGCGCTGTAAAATGACGGCAAATCAGCAGTGCTCTTTGGTCTGCTCCCCACACCCCAAATTATCAGGTACAACTTTGAAGTTGTCCACAAATAACATTTCACTGGGCAGAGGCCTGGGGAAGGTTTGATCTTCACTTGAATTGCATTTTCCCCCCTCCTTTACTAGGGAGCGCTGGTAGCAATGGGAACGATTGCCAAAAGGGGCCAACCTTGTGACCTGCAGCTTCTGTTGTGGAAAATCGTGTGGAGACAAGGGAGATGTCCCACAGAGGCTGTGGGCAGCGATGCCGATGGGCAAGGTGATGGGCAGGGTGACCAGCAAGGGGAAGCCTTGCCAGGCGAGGTGGCAGCAGCAGGGCTGCAGGACACCGATGTGGGCCACGAACTGGTCACACGGATGGAGCAGGGAGACGTCACTGGCCCCAAAGTTCTTGCATTCACCTCGCACGCCAGCATCGCTTCCATATTTTAAAATATTTAATCTTTGCACCTCGGTTGCCATGGGAACCTTCACGCAGAAATCTGGACTTTGGGTTAATGAGAAGGATCCTTCCCATGGCTAGGCAGGAGATGGATTTTCCCCCAGTGTGGTGCCAGCACAGCACCGTCCCTCACTGAGGGGGTTAGCTCTGCCCCACTCATGCCCAAAGAGTATTTTCGTATCAGCCCCTAATACACTGTCACTGAAATCTTGGGAAATCCCCTTCCTAACACTCAATAGTTCATACTGGAAGTCCTGGGCTCCCTCGGAGTACTTACTTATTGTGGAAAAAGCCCTTTTCCACGAGCAGTCTAGGAAACGGCTGCGATGCCCGGTCAGACACGGCGGGCCGGCCCTGGCTGCCCCCGCGCAAGCTGCCGGGGTTTTAGCACGTGGTGAGACAGCCAAAGCCACGAGCTGCTGTTTGCCCAACGAGGGAAAGGAGTTCCAAATTCTCATCGTGGGTTGAAGGCGATCATTCCCTTGCTTGTTTCAACACCTCTGCGAGCAGCAGAGACTCGGGCTGGGAACACAGAATAAGGCACGCAGGTTATCAGCGGGGCTCAGCCTCTCCGATTTGGCCGATATACGCCGGTGCGTGTGAAAAGACAAGCCCACTTAGGAATTTCATAGTCGTTTCACAGACCACCTTTCAGCTTTGTCTTCCTTTATTTTCTGGCTTGCGGTGGAAGGTGCTCGGCGTGCAGCGAAGCACAAGCAGCCCCACCTCGGGCACGCTGGCAATCAGATGTTTCCCTTCCCTCCATCTGAGCACCCTCCAGCAGACCCCCGCTCCCACACGACTCCCATAACTCATCCTCCAGCCGCGCTACTGGAAACCGCAGCCTGACCAAAGTACAGACTTCTCATCCCATACCGCTGTCCCAGTTACTCCCCAAAAGGTTCACCAACCACAGGAGGTGTCTGAGAGTGAAAGATCCTGATCAGATGTTTCCCTTCCCTCCATCTGAGCACCCTCCAGCAGACCCCCGCTCCCACACGACTCCCATAACTCATCCTCCAGCCGAGCTACTGGAAACCGCAGCCTGACCAAAGTACAGACTTCTCATCCCATACCGCTGTCCCAGTTACTCCCCAAAAGGTTCACCAACCACAGGAGGTGTCTGAGAGTGAAAGATCCTGGCAGAAACACAGCAGCGACCATGGCCACGCTGCCAGGGGCACAGGGGGTCACGGAGCAGAAGCCGGTGTCACACAGAGGGTTTTACTGCTTATATCGATTGGGGCACGTGTTAGCTAGATCGTTCTTACGGCCTCACCCCCAGCTTTTTGTTTGGCATGGAGGATTTTATATTACTAAGCCCTAATTGGGAGCAAATCAGTGGGTTTTGCTCTGCTTTCCCGGCCACTTTCCCTTGTGTCACCTGGGGAAGGCAAAATGTGACCGGTGACCCCTGCTCCCGACCCCTGCCAGCAGCAGGGAGAAGGAGAGGGCTCCCTCCACATGGCCAGCTCCATTCCTTCCCTTTCTTCTATTTTTGGATGTCTCCTCCCACTCTTGTTTAAACGTATTACTAGATCCATAATATTTGCCAGCTGGGGGTAGTAATGCTGGCTCCCAAGGTGCCTGCGGCATTTACACAAAATTAGGCAATGGAAGGAAACTGTCTTAGCAATTATGTGAGAGATGATGGTGAGCCAAAAAGAAAAACGTATGCAAAAGGTGTGCTCTGCTGCCAACAAATTAGGGCTAAATTACAGAGTCCAGGAGTCTTCAAATAAGTTAAACGTTGTATTACAAATTTAGTTTCAATTAACAAATTAAACAGGAAAACAAGCTCACTGCCTAGCAGCTACCACACGAGGGGAGGCATTTTGCAGCAACAACTTTTTCTCCTGTCACCAAATGATACAGCTAAAAAAAAAAAAAAATTGAAACAATTTCCTCGGTGGCCGCACTTTGCATCCCTCCTCTGCCCCAAGCTGGGCCAGCGGCCGGGGCCGGCCGGCAGCAGTGGGAGCCACACGAGCCTCTCCCGGGTCCCCTGCAGCCCTGCCCGAACCTTGGCACAGGCTGGTTATTCCATGACCTCCGTGCTTCCCAGCCAGGGCCAAGACCCAGCCATGTTCAGCTCTGCGCCAGCTGCTCGCAGGGGAGTGGGGCCGGGGCACAAAGCATCCCCCCAGGGACCGTGGGTTGGGTGCCGCAGCTGTGGGGAGCAGGTCTACCCCGCCACGTCCCCTCCAACAGTGTTTCAGCAAACAACTCGCTGCCGACTGCCCTTTTTTATTACTTTACAGCACAGTTTTTCCTCAAATTTTATGGCATTTCATTAAAGCCGCCAGAAGGTGATACTGCCCCCTTTCCAGAAGTGAAATAAATTCGAGTTTTATCGCTTCTGGAAATGCTGGAACAGCTGTCAGGACATTTGATGGATTTTCTCAATTACAGGACTTGTGGAGCATTTTATACTTACATCCGCGCCAAAGTCTAATATACTGTACTAGATGTTTGTTACCCTCCCCGCCCCTTATCTCTTTGCATCTCCCTCCCTAATAATGGTCAACTTGTTATGTTTCTCTTAATTCCTTTTTTTTACTGTAACCTTTTTTCACCGTAACCTTTTTTCCTCCCCAATAAGAATCTAGCGTTTTACTTCTTTATTTCCCAGTAACGCTTAACTTTTCTGTAAAAGCAGGCAGTGACCCCAGAGCTGGCATGTGCCCCCATGGTGGCTTAATCAAAAGACCACCCCCCCATCCTGGCAGCTTTCAGGTTAGGGGGCAGGGGGAGAGAGGCTGAGCGAGGAGGACTGACTCTCTGGGCTGCTCTGTGCCTTCTGGCCACAATTTCCTTGGAAATAAATACCCTCCCTACCTCCTCCTTGAATTCGGAGCTTCCTGGTGTGGGCAGCATCCCAAACACAGGGACCCATCCCTGTCCGCAGGTCCCCCCAGCAGGGCTGGGGAGCGCAGCAGGCAGCCCATGGCCATCTCCACCTTCTGCTAAAGACATCCCTGACAGATGAATGCTCCCAAGGGAGCGCTTCTCATCCGGGCTGCTCCGGGGACTGTTTTCCAAGTGGTCTATATGAAACAATTTCTCAGGCTCCTCTCCGCCCCGTCATGTACCTGACAGGCTGTATCGGCTCACGTGCCGTCATGAACACATTCTGTATTGATGGAGGCATTTCTCCACATTGCGTCTTTCAGCAAGGATGCCCCACCGAGGCCCAGGAACTGATGGAGGGGATGTATTTTACCAGGGTGAAATTATGTCGGCTCACAATAAAGTGCACGAGGATGCCACATTACACCTTTTCCATCGTTCTGGCTGTGATCTGAAGTGGAGCGGGAGCTGAGGGTCTGCAGCTCCCCGAGGCAGCGAAGCAGCACAGAGGTTTGGACAGGAACGTCTGCTTACAGGCAGCCATGTCCTTCCCCCAAAGTGAGGAGAGGGCTGAGGGCAGCAAAGCCAAGCACCGTTGAAAAAGGCTGCTGCTGCTTCGCACCCCTTAAAACCAGCATTTAAAATCGGTGTCTTCTTCCGAGGCACAGGGAGAGGAAATCCTGCAGAATTGAGTACCACAGCACTGCGTCTACTGCTAGAAAAAGTTGCAATGGTCAAAAAAAGCACATGTGTATTTTGAGAGTTGCCTCATTTAACCAAAAACTTCATCTCTTTGAGAAGACGGGGGCAGCCAGGGGGAAGGAGGAGATGTCTACTCCCTGTAGGAGCATGAATGAAACAGAGTTGAGAGGAAGGCGTAACCCATCGTAGAGGGGGTCCAGCATTTGTACCCTCCTGTTGCCGAGCTCAGACACCGCCTGGGTTTCCCACTTACCCCCCACTCCCCACACCCCACCCATGAGAGCTGACAAAGGGGTCTGAAGGAGAAGTTCCACGCAGAACACTGCAGATCCTCAGCAAATTCCCACAAGCCAAGGTGTGATCCCAGATGTATTCAAATTAGAACAATTAAGGCAATTAAAGGCAAAGAAGGGCTTGGGGAAGGGGGGAACTACTACCAAACAGAATTGCTATTACAGTCTATCAAATTGACACAAAAAGATTAAAAAGCTGATTTACATTTTTAAAAAAAAAAAGAAGAAAAAAAAGTCTAGCATTCCCTAAAATAGATAACGCAGCCTGCTGAGAAAATCACTCCACACATAAAAGAGAAGCAAAGGTGATTATATATAACAAAACTAATCTTCTCTATTGCTTTAATCACCTCAGACCATTTCACCTGCTTATTTGGAAACCGTTAACCTGAGGAAAAAATTATTGTGAGAACATCCTCATTTCCAGCGCTGTGCTCAAATGGGCTTGTTTTCCTAAACATTCATCCCCGGAGTCTTTAACAACGGCCATTGCTCTGCAAGATAAATGTTTGCTTAAGACTATTCTGTAGTTAATACATATATTCATGACTTGAGTGCGATGCAGCGAGGGAAGAGGGTGCCGGGAAACCATGAGCGACCTGCCAGGGTCGTGGCAGGGGGCCCTGCCACTGCCCACAGCCAGCAGCAAATTTTGCCCAAATCTTAGGGGAGCATAGCGCGGGGTCTGGCGGGTGACCAGGGCACAGGGTGCACCAAGGCAGCCTTGCATGTTTTCTACCCAAAATCCTGGTTCACAAGGTGAGGACGGAGCTTACCTGGGGCTGTTCACAGAGCTAGTGACGTGAGCATCTGTGGGACGAGCAAGGCGTGGGGTGACCGTCTCTCCTTCCATAGGGTGCCTTCCACCCCGGCGGCTCTGGGAGCTCTTTGCATGCCAAAACTGCCATCCGTGGGACCCCGCAGCTGGTCAGCAGCTGATACCCACCCCCTGTAGCAGGTCAGCAACACAGAGGGAGAGCATTGCGTACTGTGAATATGAAGAAAGGCTTTGGGTTGGCAGAGTGGATTTACCCCCACAGTGCTGCCTGCCAGGGTCGGTCTGGTGGAGCGGTGTGTGCATACACGCGTGTGCACACGTGTAGACATGTGTGACTGACAGCAGCGCCCAGGAGAGCGCAGAGCCCCTGCGTGCCCACGGCTGACCCCCTGCCCCACACACCAGACCCACACACAGCCTGCAAGCAGCCGCGGCACGGCCGGCACCGGCCCCGCAGCCCAGGAGCCGGGGACTCGCTGCCACGCTCCAGGGGATGGGAAGGTGCGGTGGTCA
>NW_009600368.1:18200-32287 GCF_000690535.1 Cariama cristata
GGGTTTGGGTGTGTTTCGGGGCGGCGCCCGCCTCTCCACTGCCAGCGAGAGCAGGAGCCCCTCGCCGGGCTGCGAGAGCCTTAACAAACTACATCCACAAAGATGAATGAATGTGTTGGCCCTCTGCCATATATGCATGGTTATCTCAATATTAATTGTATTTGATACTGAGATGCAACACCTCTTTTGCTAAATCAGACAGTACTTTAAGCATTGATTCCTTCTCTGCTCGAGTAGTAGCTTGTGAGATTTTATAGATGGTTTATTTTTATATGTCACAGCTTTAATCCAAAGCCTGCTGAAACCCACAGAAACCCACCAACACGGGAGGTTTTGTGTCAGAGCTACAGTGGGTAAGTAAGCACGGGGAGAGGAGGCTTTCAAGCAGCAGCAGCGCAGGCTGGCACTGGGCACCGCTGCCGGCACTGGCAGGCCCCCGGTGGCGGTAAATTCTCGCAGGTCACCATAACTCACCCCAAATGCCTCGCTCGTTTTTCTTACAAGTACAGTTTCACCATGATCTCCAAATTCAGGGCTGGCATGAGTGATACTTGTTATCCTGGGATGTCAGCAAGGACAGGTAAAAAAATTCCCTCTTCCAGTTACTGGTATACAAATCGGTTTAGGCAGGAAATATGTGTGCCGCTCTTTCAGAAGCTAATTACCTCCAAAACCTGGGATATTCAGAAGAGGGGAAGACATCGAGCCCAGGCGCATTGGAGGGAGCGGGAGGACGGCGAGCATCCTCCTCCTAGCCGTAAATCACAGAAATTGAATTAGATCATCTCAAATTGAGGGACAAAAAGCCAGTTATAGATCCATTTCGCAATGCCAGCTGACATGGCTTCCATTTGTGACTTGCTGAGTGACATTACTTATCCTGAGTGCTCCTCTGACAATATAAGCACTTAATGTGAAGACATGTGTAAAATTACAGCACAATGAATGAAACCCAGGAAATTATGTAAAGTTTATGGGTTTTTTTTTTTTTTTTCTTCTTTGTTTTTGAGGTCTCTTCTCAATTTCTGCCTTCTAAGTGAGGATCTGGGCAATGCATCAGCTGACAGTGCCTTGCCGGAGCAATGGGCTCTTCTGCTCTTGATGTATCTGAGCAACTTGAAACTAATACCGGCGTGCACTGAACGGCAAATAGACCTTCATGTTGATGAGGCAAATCCTGTGGCACTTAAAAGCAAGCTATGCTGAAGCGTCCCATGTATCTCCATCTTCAAAGTGCAACACACTTATGGAAATTGCAGATGCTGTGGTGCTATTTGTCTGGAAGGAGACATTACAGATGACATATGAACCTGATTTCTCAAACAGATGAGGTCTGTGAGAGGATTAAGGAAACATCTATAAATTAAGACAAAGAATAAAGTTCCTGCTGTCTTCCTTGGCCTCTCTCTTGTTGGCTTGAGAGTCAAGTGCTCACGACTGCGTATTTGGCAGAGCACCAGGCATCCTTCCCTTGCCTACCGCTATAAAATGGGCAGATCTCATGCCGCAACTCCCCTCTGGTAGAGCAAGCAAAACCCCAGTGCCCAGAGCTCTTGGCTGTGTCCCCTCCCCAGCTACCTGCAGCCAGCCCCTGGGCAATCAGCCCCAGCAAGCAAGGCATCCGGCATGCAAAATGCATACTTATCTTGAAATATTTTTCTTTTTCTAGCTGTGTAGTGCAAACCTGTGTAGTGTCTGTTCCTGAAAGCCATTGGAGGTAGCATGGAGATGTCACTCCGGCCGGGAGCGCACGCAAGCAGGCAGCTCGTGGGCCTGGGCGTACAACCCACGGTCCCCACACCAGATGGAGGATCCCTAGAAAAGGCGATCGCCTCAGTTCAAGACCCACATGGAGATTTCAGTGTTCTTTGTGAATGAAATAGGGTTAAACACAAGGGCACAAAAGTTCGTCTTTCCCTGCAGTAACCCCAGGAGTATGTAATTAAACCCATATCACAGCTCCATTTGCACCCTGCAGCAGCCCCTCTCGCAGCTGCGCTTCCCAAGGAGACAAAATGCGGTACAGAATGCATTTGCGGCAGGGCTGCGCAGGGGCAGCCGTGCTGGGGTAACTCACACTCCTCCCAAAACCTCCCGCAGACAGACCCCATCCTGGCTGCACCCAGGAAGAGTGCCTGGCACTGTACTGGGAGCCGGTGCTGGCTGCCAAGCCAGGGGCCTATGCTGGGGGGACACCACCCCAAAATCAGCACCCAAGCAATAAGTGTCTGAAGTCCCATGATGTTTATATGACTCTTATAGAGCATTCACAGTGACAGAGCAAATGGGAAAGCATCAAAATATTTTGATTTTTCTTCAAAACAGATTTTTTTGTTGTTACATTGGATATAGATGGATTTTTTCAGAAAGGGTGAAATAACTCCAAGCCACAAGGGTCTGTACCAGCCAAACAATCTGGACTGATCTGAACTACATCTTTTTCCCTGACTTGGTTAGAAAATGCACTGTTTGTATGACTCCACAGACTACACAAGAGAAAACACACAGTAAGAAATTATTCTTTATGAGCACAAATCTAGGTGGATAAGGTCAAAGGTAGGAAGGCAAATAAAGGGAACAGAGATAACCTGGTCTGACCGAGGTTACCGCAGATTCCATCGCTGGTACCCATGTTTGGGTGAAGCAGACTGTTGGGCAGCACTACCCCCTCGGGACAGTACTGTCCGCAGGAGGAGGTGGGAAGGAGCAAGAGGGGAAGGAGTTTGCCTCTGTCTTTAGGGCCTGACCTTTCCTACAGCCGTGGAAGCAGGGCAGCAGGTGCCCAGCTGTGACCAAGGCCCAGCAGCAGCCCGGGAGCCTTGGGGCTGGGCTGGCAGTGCGAGTCACCTCACAGACGCCGGCTGCAAGCCATCTCCCTTTTTGTCAGCAGTCTGCTTCACAGGAACAAGGAAAATCTCCAAACCTGGAACATAAAAAAGGCATCAAGCAAAGACGCAAGAGTATTTCCATTTGTTTCATTGCAGATAATAGGTGGCAGCTACCATTTCGAGATCAAGTCTTGCTCTGCTGAAGACCTCCAGCTGACACATCACGAGTCATTTACAATCTGCCATTAAACATATACAATTATAGCTCTTTTCTCTGCTAGCTGCAGCCTCAGGTCTTTTTGCTTAGGCTGCACATAAGTTCTTGTTTGGAAGATTTAAAAGGAGAAAAAAAATAACAATCTTGCTCTCCCAGAAGCTGTCTCGCGGTGCGGAGGAGGGAGATGGTGCCGGTGCCCCAGTGGCACGGCAGCCCCATCCTGCTCAGCGCTGGGCACGGCCTTCGTGCGGGCGTTTCAAGGGGAGCAGGGCAGCGTGCCCCAGCACAGACCCCCCCAGACGAAAGGTGTGCCTCCGGCCGCCCCGCACACCCAGCCAGCCTCCTCCAGCCCCAGGAACAGGGGTGGCTGCAGGAAGGGCGGGGGGAAGCAGGGTCCTGCCTCTGCCTGGGCTCTGTCTTTCTGTGGTGGGTTGACCCCGGCTGGATGCCAGGTGCCCACCGAGCTGCTCTATCACTCCCCCTCCTCAGCTGGACAGAGGTGAGAAAAACGTGATGAAAGGATTGTGGGTTGAGATAAGGACAGGGAGATCACTCGCCAGTTACTGTCACAGGCAAAACAGACTCGACTTGGGGAAATTAGGCTAATTTATTGCCAACCAAATCAGAGTAGGGTAATGAGAAATAAACCGAAATCTTAAGACACTTTCCCCCCACCCCCCCCTTCTTCCCAAGCTCAACTTCTCTCCTGATGTCTCTACATCCTCCCCCGCAGCGGCACAGGAGGATGATCCCCTCCGTTGGACCCGCTGCTGCAGTAAAAGCAGACGGAGGAGTTTTGGGACCACTGGTGTCCTGCAGGCCACTCGGCAGCCACCCATGCCCCATGCTGCATGGCAGTGTGGAGAAAGGCTTGGGCCAAAGTCCGCCTGTTTTTTCCAACTGCATCCTTTGTTCAGATCAGAAATGTCACCTCTCCTTATAAACCTTTCATCACTTGAGATACCTCCCCACAGTGATGACATGAGAGGAATGATGGGGAAAGAAATGATCAAAGAACACTACTATCAGAATTTTAGGCAGCTGAGCTATCATTCTAAATGTAGGCACAGCAGACACTGCTCCAAAGCATTGATGGGCTCATGGTTGCGTAGCAGCCCACACAGGGTGAGTTGTCCTTAGCAAGCAGGGATCCAGGGCAAAGAAATCAGTGCTGGGAAATAAAAAGACTTCCCCCTCCAAGGTGTCTGACCTGGGGCAGTTCATGTGAGCTAGCCTAAAAAGGCAGACACCATCACTCGAATTTTAACTTGGTTAAGTAACCAGCATCCAGCCCAGCACCCATCTGCAGATGAAGCCACCCCCAGGTTATCTGGACTTCACAGCTGTTCAACCTGAGTTTATTCCTCTTGGACTGGGGTTGGCATGCTCCAACAGAGCTCCGATGCTGTGCTTACAGAAACGGCATGTTTCTGTTAACCAGGAGTTACTGCTGTAGCGTGGTGCACTCTTGCATTTTTGGGTTTCTGTGGCTCTTATGCTTCTGCTTTGCTGAGATGTTTGTGTCAGCCAACTCATGAAAATTTGGGACTGAAATGGTACCGTGTTGCATTGTTTTCATACCATATAGCTCATGATCCCTCCTGTTGCTCACAAGTCCCTGTAATCATAAGGGCTGCCAAGCCTCAAAGCAAAAAGCAGCTTTGGGGTATTTATCCCACCTTCTTGTTTGACATGTTGTAGTCGATGTTGTAACCACGATGGAAATAGCGGTGAGGGCAAGCCCAGAGAATGAGGGGACGAATAAATTCAGTGCTCAGGAGCACAAAACCTGCTGTAACTCGGGGCAGGTCTCATGTCGACCATAAGAATCTGCAGTGGGAGACATCAGGAGGGAGGCCAGACCTGGCTATGGCTTTGCAAACTACAAAGTTCCTACTGCATTTCCATTTTGCAGAAATCAAGATTCATTCAGATGCAGTTCACCCGAAACTCTAAATTTCAGCAAGAAACCTGGATAGACAGTGTCCAATTTGTTCCCTCTCTGCTAAAAGCATCCATGAATGAAACCAAACTGTTGCCATTGATCTTTACATTGGTTTTATTTGTTTGCTTATGCTCCCAGAAGAGCTAAATTTATTTGGCAGATTGAGACAGGTATGGTGGGCAAAGGGCTAGAGATAATCCACGCCCTGAAGCTAAATAAAAGAGAGGAAATATTATCTGCTAAGCAACCTCAGGTCCCCACGTGCTGCTCTCCAGCAGCATCCTCCTACAGATAGAAATGGGCAGGAGAGTTCCACTCTCGGAATAACTGACTCCCCATCCAGGGCAGAATCTTTCCAACATGATGCTATTCAAATTAAACCACAAATCTTCTCTTCTAGGGATAACACTCTGCTGTCTTCCCAAACCTGTTCTCATTTTCTTTTGCCGTTTTGACACCATTAGCCTTCCGCAAGTGCTAGCACACATGCAGAGATAATGCTGTTAATTTTATTGTGCTTGGAAAGGCACAGAACAGCCTAAACTCGGCCAAATGCTTGGCTTTGCCTTTTCCCTATCGTATAATATCCCTTTGTATATAGCTCTGCATGGCAACTCATTTATATCAAATCTTACCAGTTAAGGGAGGGGTGAAAGGGGAGCAATGAACAGTTATCTTGCCAAAGCGATCTGAAGTCAATAGCATCCTGTTTTCCTGCGAGCAGGGCCGGCATCACTGCTCTGATCTGGCTGGGCTCTGCAACCCGAAAGTCGGTCGGGGGATACAAACCCACGGAGAGGACAGCGTGGGCCAGGCAGCCGCCTGCAGAGCGCTTTGCGGTCAGCTACTGCCTTGTGGCTCTCTGAGAACCACGAGCATCGCGGGGTCATTGGTCATGGCCGTGGGTTGGAAACACGAAATGTTTGTAGCCCTTGGGGTTAGGGGGAACAGCAGAACAGGAGGGGAGCGTGCACTTCCACAGCTGTAAGAACAGGGGTTTCCAAAAAAAAAAAAGGATGCTTTGTATTTAAACTGCAGGTGAGGAGCTGCTCTTCAGGCGCTACTTTCTTGTGCGGATTGTCATGCAGACGGTCCCAGGGACCTTTCTCCAGCCCTGAGCTCACAGGAGCTTGCTGGGAGCAGCCGACAAGCCAACACGGTGGGAGGATGTTGCAGTATCGGCAGCCCCTGGGCAACGCTGAAAATGCTGCTGAGCATGTTCCCAGCAGTGGCATGTGGGGGTCACTTCAGTGGGACTGAGGGCCATCGTCCAAAAGCGGGGGACACCAGGTCAGACAGGCACCTCGGGGAGGGCTGGAGGCCACTTCCCACCGCAGCCCTCACCTACCCCCAGGGAGATGACCCCAGGGGCAGAGACAGAGGGAGAAAGCAAACATTTGTCCCCCAATCAGCTGACCAAGATTTTTTTAAATGAGTAGATCCCTTCTCTATGCATAGTTTTTACTTCAAGCGTGGTGTAGAAAAAGATCGATTTGTTTTTCTCGGTTCAATTCCCTTCTGTCTAATAGGTCTGTTGTAAATGCCAATTTTACTGTCATTTACACTGTGGCCATCTGAGCTATTTTATCAATAGTTAAATAAGAATACTTTAAAGTAATGTGATTTTTTATTTGAATTCCAATTTATGTTCAGATGGTTTGACACAAATGTAGTAAGAAAGGCTCACTGTTTTCATAGAACAAATTAAATTATATGTTATATAGCCACACAAGTAAATATGTTATATAATTGGATAAATAAATACTTGTGATTAGATACAGTATCTCATTCTTACCTACACATAATAGCAAGGCTAGTGGAAGTATTGTACAAATCACTGTGCTTTAATAGTCAGCAGTCCATGAAAATCAACTTGAAAGACAATAGGCAAGAACAAGCACAAAAAAAGGCTAAACCTCATTATTTGAACAAAGGTTTCCTGCTTGCCAGTTTAAGTGCAATTCAAATCAGCTTAGAGTAATTTTCACTTAAGCCAGTGCGTCTGGGCAGACAGGTCAAAGCATAATTAGTTGTGCAGAAGATGGTGGTGGTGGATAAAAGGTGATGATGGACCCTGCCAGTGGGATGGATGATGGGGATGAAGATGGATGATGGATGGGGATCTGCCACCAGTTACGGGACACAGTTAAAGCCTGCAGAGCCGAAATTGGTACCTGGACAACCAAATGGTTGAAATTGCCCATTTGCAGGGAGTTTGAGAAAGAGCATTGATCTCGGTTCATGTTGTCAGACAATGCTTTCCTCCTGACTGTGGAAGAGAAAATCAGTTCTTTTTAAGCTGATAAACACAGCCCAGCTGGGACCCAATTTGTTGTTTGGATATTACAGGCTGAGAGACAGACCGGAGTCCTGGCATGTTTTAAAGAAATTGTGGCTCCTTCATGCAGCTAAATTAGTAATAGATAGCAAGCGCCTGTGATGGAAACCGAAGAAGGCTAATGGTAATCATTACTCTCTTCCACCCACCCTCTTTTTTGCCTGCATTTTGCTTCAGATTGACCTGCACCACTTTTTAAGCGTTTCCACTGTTTTTTCTTTTCCGAACAACCTCCCCCTCCTTCCCACAACTCCTGCAACCTGACTTTATAGTAAATGGACATGCTAAAAATGGGATCTCTTGAACATACATAGACATTTGTTAAAGCAAGACAGTGAGATAGCGATCCTGAAACCAAGCTCCACATGCAGGCTCTCCTCTTTCTGCCACTACCTAAATTATTCACCAAATTAGTGTTTGCTAGCTTCTTGCATGGAGGAAAGGCAGCTAGGGAGGCGTAAGATTTATTTTGGTGAAGTGTGAAAGTCAGTCTAAATAATATTTTCTATATGATAGGAACTGACTCAAACCCAGCAGGCTGTGCCGATAGAAATGGGGTATTTACCAGCAGAGCGATGTAGAATATACCACCCCTAGCAGCCACCTTTAAGCCAAAATGTGGGCACTCAGGGCCAAAGCTGAGGGTATTTCCAAGAATTATTCCCTAACAATTTTTCTTCCTCCTCCCCATTTCATTCTGACAGCAGTTACTGGATTTAGTTTGGTTTTTCATTTCAGCTTTGACTTCCACTGTGCCTCATCCAACAGCTTTTTCCTCCATGTGCGGCAGATGAAATCCCATTCCCATTTGAAAGGAAAAGCTCCCCAACCCGTGGGTTACTGGGAAGCCCAAGCTCCTTCTCCCTCATGCATAGGGCCGATGTGGCTTTGTGGCATGCAGGGTCCCAGGTGTACCCCCAGCTCCTATCCACACCAGGTCAGCATCCCATTCATATTATATTTGCCATGTGTGGTACTTTAACTAGTGCTGATAATATCAGTCACCTTTTTTTCTAGCTCTTAAAGAAACACAAAATCTTTGAGTATACCCAGGCCCACAAGCCATGAAGTATGTGATAAAAGGGCTCAATAGACGAGAAAAAAGTCACCATTGTTTGGAGCTTAACCAGGTAATTATAGCATGTCTAAGCCTCTCCCTGGTCAGCAATTCATTGTAGTTCTCCCTTCTGTGTGACAGTCTGTCATGTGAAAACACAAGATGCTGTTCAAAGCTTACGTGACCTTTAGAGATTCAGCCCAAAGCAGTTTTGCTGACATCTGGCACACGAGGGACTTGCCATAAGATGGAATAACAACAATAACCAAGCTTCTGCAGGGCCGTCATCTGTCGATCCCAAGGCAGGGAAAGCAGCACAGCAAAGGAGGGAGGCGGAAAGGCCGTACCTGAGCTTGCGCTGCGGTGCTGAGGCTGTCACACCTTCGCTAAGTCATGGAGGGGACGGAGAGAGGGGCAAAGGAGGCAGCCTGGAGGGAAGGGGGGTTAGTGGGAACACAATTCATCATTTATCTTTGGATAAAGAGTGGGGGCCCCCAGAAGCCACTGAGACTATGTGAGCCAGGATGCCTCTGCAATGAGAAGACACTGTGTGAAGAATTTGGTCTAAATTCACGGTTAACTCGGAATGAAGTAACCAAAACCAGAAATGGTTAAGCAGGGATTAAGCAAGGGTCAAGCAAAGTAAAAAGAACTTCAGCTTAATGAGGAAGACAAAGAGAAGTGAAGCTATAGTGGCAGGAAAACAATGACTTTCAAGAGGGATTTTTCATGAACTGAAGGGAAAGCCTAGACTTTGCCCTAGTCTGCATGGAGTTGTTCAGACAGTGGGTTAGGCTGGGCTTGCTGCAGTGTGCTTGGGGAGCCAGAAGATTTATTTTACTGGCTATGCTTAGGAAACACAGCACATTGTCAAAGCATCGAAAAGCTGCTGGTGTTCATCTGTTCCTGCACTCCTGCCCTTGAAACATCCCCTCTGCTTCTGAAGGGGATGATATTTGATAATTCAGAAATGGGCTCTTATTTAGCAGAGAATGTAACCAAAAGCATTCGGGGCTTAGAAATTAATCGCTACGCCATCCGGAGCGGGGAAATCCTGCTGCGGCAGCCTGCAAGCTGGGGAAGCTCCTCTGCTCCACAGAAGGTGAGGCATGGCAAGGAACGGCTGTGTCCCCTGGCTTGGGACGGAGGATTTCCCCTCCCCAGCTGCTCCATCAGTGGAAGAAATGTGATCCTGCTCCAGCAGGATGGTGCGGCAGCGGGGCTCCGTATTTCAAACGGCAGGGGTTAAGCAAAGTGACCAATTTCCTTGGACTAATTGAGCATGCAATCTGCCTGCTTGTAAAGCCAGTATTTGGCTAGGAAGATTTATTACTTTTAGCAATGATGAATGTCCAAGAGCAGTGAGGGCAGACCTGAGCTGCAGTTCATTAACTTTAAGTGGGACGATGTTAAAAAAACATTTCTATTTTTGGTTACTTTGGTCTGAGTTAAGTGTGAATTTAGACCTACTTCTGTAATAAAGTGCTCAGGGAGCCCAGTGAATCTTGTTCTCTGTGGCAGATACTAAACCTGTAGGGTTTTGTCCTTATCCTGATGAGTAAGCAGTTTTAGCTGGCCCTGAAAGGCTAAGAAATGATAGAAGACTGCTCTGTACGGGAGTTTGAAGTTAAGCCTCCATCTATCTCAGAAGCAGAGAGCGAAATGGAGGCCTGATGTGCCCTTGTCATTGGATTTCAGAATAACACCTCTTTATTATCTTCATCTTCTCCTCAGAAAGTCATCATCAGTTCAGTGCTTTGTCCATGCTGCTGACTAGCCACATCCATCACAGGGGTATGGTGGCACCGCCTACCTTCCCCTACATCTGCTTTAAAATCAGTTGCTCTGTTGGTATAGGACGGAAAGTGCAATGCTATACTCTTTACACTGAAAAGTCCTGGACACTTTACAAACTGTCTAATGTAATATCTGTCCCCCTCCGTGTTCATTATTTGCAAATACTCTCCTTTTCTCCCTGTGAAGCCCCAGAGCATGCCCTGCCTTTTCTTCTCCCCAGCAATACTTGTGCTTAATGTCATACTTGTACAAAACACCCTCTCGGTGTCCCTCCACTGCAAGACCACACTGGTCCTCTAGAAATTGTCAATGAGTGTTTGATGCTGAGAGAGCAATTCCCAGAGGTGGCTGTGGCCTATAAAAAATACTTTTGTGTTTCTCTCTTTACAGCTGTGTGTAGACTGAAAATGCCTGTCTGTGTATCTGTTTTTCCACAACAAATATCATCTTGCATGCTACTAGTGTCAGCAGTGTCAACTGCTCCAGATTGCATGGTATGCATTGTGGCTCTGCCACACCTTACAGCCAAGTGCAAACCTTTCTTGATCTGTATGTCATCCGTCAGCCCCTACGAACCCTGTGCCGTGGGCAATCAGCCTGCAATGCTGTATGTAAGGAGTCCACTGCCCAGAGTAAGGAAGCTGGAAGCTGCAAAGCTAATGAATTTGCCTCTGAGGCTTAATTCTAAAAAGAGTAATTAATCTTGCTGGGTTTCACTCATCATCAAGCAAACTTTTGCTGATGAAGAAGAAAACTGCTGGGCATTCCAGTTCACTCCCCAAGTCATTCTCTCCCTGTTGGACTTTGTGGGTAACTGGCACATCATTACTATCCCATTTTCTACAGATTCCCCCAAGAACGTGAAAGGAATGTGTAGCTGTCAGTGAGGGAAGGGCGCTTTGCAGCTCAGACTTTCACGCCCACTCCCAAAGAAGTTCCGGTTTTGCTGAGTGTCCCGATTTTCCTCAGATGTGATGAAAGGCAAAAAAAAAAAAAAACCAACCAGAAAACCTGTAAGGGAAGGACAAATGCGCAAAACAGCTGTCAGAAGGTTTCACAGCAGTTGTGTATCAGATGTTCAGCCCTGCCGCTGAGCCAGTATGAGTTAGGGATGAACACAACTCCCATCCATGTATGGTCTAAGCCTCAGCGATGGGGCAAGTGATGAAGATACCAAAGACACACAACATTGGGCGTAATCTCAAGTTACTTCAGGCATCTGGCCTATCCGAGGCATCTGTTTTAGTTTAAGATAAATTGCTCTCTTAAGCTGTCCATTATATGGGGAGCCTACACTGGCTGGCAGAGCAGTAGCCACTGCTGCAAGATGCCCTTTGCAAACTGATCAGTGAGCTGACAGACTTTCAGAGAAGTGCCAAAGAGCTGGCCAGAGAGCTGTGAATGAGAGCAGGGCTGGCAGGGATCAGCAGGGCACCAGAGTATCACCCCTAAATGAGCAGCAGGATCAGAGCCACGCAAGGAGCTGCCTAGGTAAGGGCAGTCCTTGCTGGTCTGGGGGACCAGCTGTAATTCGGTACCACCAGCAGCACTCCCATCACTCAGGTTGGGAGTGTTGCCCAGGTTTCTGATGGGGGCCGTTCACTGAGATCTGGTTAGTGCATTTTAGTTGCCTTTCGAAAACCGGAGTTTATTCCCTTAAAGGCTTATTGCTGTGGTTCTTCAGGCTTGCTGCATGAAGGCGAGCAATCCAGTTCTGGGAAACATGCATGGGTGGACAATGTATATGATTTTGGTCATTTGGGTGGGGGAAAGAAGCTGAGGCAATACAAACATTAACACAAAGGGGAAGGGGAAGGATTGGAAAACAGATAAAGAAATCCACGAGTCAAACAAGAGACACTCAGCTCATTCTAAGTATTTTCTCACAGAAAGTACTTTATTCCTCCTAAGAGGAGCACAAAGGCTGATGCTTTATGCTTTGATCTCAGAATCACTCCTTGAAACACAGGAGTTTGCACAAACTTTAAAATCTACACAGCAGAATGTCCATGTTTTAGCTGAATTAAGACATATTATTAATTATCTCGTTTGATTTACATCTCTATATGGTAACAAAATGCATAGAAGATGCTTTATTAAACGCACATTAAAATATTAAAACTCTATGCAATGGGGCCAGAGTTCAAATGTCAGAACGCTACCAAAACCAACCCTCTACCTCAGTATCTAGTGGAGTGAAATGAGAAGGACGTGATGGTGAGACAAGCCTTTTGCACCTTTACTGGTGGTTTGGAGTGAGAAGCATTTCCATTCACTGTCAATGAATAGACCAAATTAGAAACACTGATTTTAGATTTCTCGCCTGTCTCAAAAGCTTTAAATGGCAGAAAAATTCTGCTCCCAATAGGAGTTGTAAAAGACTTATTTAGTGGATCAAGCTTTCATATCCTAGCAGACTCTAAAAAGAGAAAATAATTTTGAAAAATTATGTCAGCTGTACCCTGCAGACAGGATCGAGTATGAGCCAAAGGCACAGCGCAGGTCCATAACACCCAGGGGAGAGGCGAGCACGGGAGGGTGGCAGCCCAGGGTACGTGGTGCTGCGGCCTGGGAGCTCCTGTCTGCAGGCAGGGCAGAGGGAAAAAGTGCAGCAGAAGCAGAAAATGAGCTGTGGCCCAAGCCATAGTATGTGTTGTCAATAAAACAGTGTTTTATTGAGCTGCCTTTTTTTTTTTTAAATGTCAAAGGTAGGTTTTTTCAGTTTATTTTAGAGTAATTGTAATCAACAGCATCAAAGGGAAAGTAAACCCATAATCGCTCTCTGCACCGTCTCTTGTAATTTTTGATGGAGTTAGATGAAACTCAGCATAAGTAAAATCAGTTCAACCTTCTTGAGAAAACAAGACTTGACAAGAGCAAAATTAATTTAAACTCCACACCAGTGTCATCCGATGTGGCGCCTGCGGCAGTTATGGCCTGGCAGCGATGTCTTACTTGGTGGCAGTGCCAGGCCAGCTGTAAAAACGATCCAGATTTGGAGCTTCAAATCTTGTTATGTAGTGCCATCTTGAGGTTTTGTGAAACGAAATGTACTTTCTTCAAGGCTATGTGTATTTTTTATCTGGTTGTAGTTCAAGCAGTTCATTCTTCAGGGTGTATGATCGGGTGCATTCAACTGTGTTTGCAAACCAGAGAAGACGGGGCTGTACTCACCCAGCTGGAGCACCACCAGCCTATTCCGTGCTCCATGGCAGCATCAACTCTTTCAAAAACCTTTCCTAGAAAAAGTTGACCTATCCAGCATTTAAAACCCCCAGCAACAGACGTCATGCTGGCACTGCAGGTGAGGTTGAGGGCCACAGCACATGGCTGCTCCTCTTCTCTGATGAGACACAAACCCACGTCTTGTCCCCTGCCCCATCGTGACAACATGTGTCCCTCCTGAGAGGTGGCAAAGCACAGGGCTAGAGCCATGGGTGCAAACTGCCGTCTTGGCCACAGCTGCTCTGAAGACCGTGGTTTTACAGCTTCGGTGCCTGGTGTCTGCACCTCTGCCAGAACAGGTTTGTCTGTGGAGGGCTGGTGGCAGCCAGTTGCTCAGGGCTGGGGGATTTCAGAGGGATATTTTTGTCATGGTGGAGCAGCCGTCACCCTGTGCCTGGTTTTGGGCTACTAGAACTGGCCACAGGGCCAGAGAGGGCAGGGAGCATGACTGGAATCACAGCCTGGAGCAAAAACCAGGCAGTAGAGGAAGGTTTAGAGGAGCGACCTGAGGGATGTATGCACATCACCAGGTGGGGAGGGGACGGTGGGGACGCCAGGCAGCTGGGAGGCATCGAGGAGGGGCAGCACGGTCTTGCCACGGCATCTCACCTGCCATGTTGTGCCTGTGAAGACAAGGGGTGGTTGGGTCCTGGGGTGAGAATCGGGGGCCTGAAGAAGGG
>NW_009600369.1:0-1209 GCF_000690535.1 Cariama cristata
AAATCCCCTTTGCGAGCTCTCTCCTTGTCGTGAAACCCACCCCACACTCGCAGGCAGCATCTTTCCTTGTTTTTTGCTGTTTTTCAAGGCGAGCTCAAAGCTTTCCCTTCCTTTTCTGGGGTTCCTGCCCGCTAATGCCAACAGGTACCTGTTTGCTCTTCTCCTGCCCTGTGCACTGAAACGCTGCTTGGGCATTTCCCTTTGCTTGGAGGAAACTACTTCGGCCCCAGTTGGGCTCACGCCTGCGGGATGGGGAGCAATCGGAAAACCCAAACCCCTTGGCTGGCTCCCTGAGCCCCTCTATACTGAACCAGCAGTAAATCCAGCTCCGGGCGCGGGCTGCCAGTGCACCCACAGCCTGTCCCCTGCGCCCAGAGCCACAGCCACAGGTGGGGATGGGCGGGGGGTCCCCCCCCCCCGTGCCCGTCCCAAAAAAAAAAGAGCCTCCGCGTTGTTTCTGCCTCGGGAGCGGGCAAGTGCTGACAAGCAAGTCTGGAGAGCGGCAAAGCCGGGCCCCCAAACCCAGCAGATCTTCAGAGTCTGAGCAAAGAGCCCTCAAAAGGTCAACTGAGGCTGTTTCCGAGCGGTTAGAGAACTGGAAGGGCAGCTTGTTATAAAGCTCTACCACACATTTTCCTGCTGTCAGGAAAGCCCCTTTTTTCCATGTCTGAGATGAATGTTAAAGCTGAAACCCAAAGGACGTTGTTGTTTTCATTGCTGTTGCAGCTCCACTCTCCCCCCAGTTAAATCTCTGCTTCCACAAACTGGCCAAAGGCCGGAGGTTTTGTACTCCCCCTCCTCTCCTGGTAAACTCACCCGAGACGGCCGAGGTCCCACGGACCCGGAGGAGCCGATGGGGTGGGCTGGGGCAGTGCCCACCCCAGTGGCTGGGGATGGGGGAAGTCACAGGCGCGAGGTCTCTGTCACCGGTCCCCCCCCGAAGAAGGAACCCAGTGGATTTCCAGCCAAAAATAATAGAAATAAAATAATTCTCCGTGCTCCCAGAGAGCGCTTTCGCAGAAGGGCGAAAGGTCGATCAAAACTCAGGGGTTGCTGCCTTGTTTTACACGGTGCTCTGGCTCCAGCAAGAGCCAGGATTTTGACTTCACCGTAGTTTTACCCCAAAGCCACCGGTTCCCATGTCCCCAGGTCCCACGCAGCACCCAGACAGGCCGGGGGGGGCTGTGCAGGGGACTGACCCCACGGCTC
>NW_009600369.1:1238-2820 GCF_000690535.1 Cariama cristata
AGCTCGGCAGCGGGCTGGCAGCTTCTGCAGAGCAGGCACTGCTGGATTTAAGGAGTTCAATTCCTGCGAAAAGTTAGGGGTGTCCTGAAACTCACGGGCGCCGTGGGGAGAGCCGGCCGGCGGAGTTATTTGCCAGAAACAACACTGCGGCTCAACGCTACCATGGCATGGTCGCGGCAGTAAGGATGCGGGACTTTCTGCAGGTCACCCCCCCCAGGCTGTGTGGGGCAACCGGTGGCGAAGCAGCTGGGGAAAGAAATGGGCTGGCTGCACCCAGTACTGATGGAAAAGAGCTGGAGGAGGCTCATGTGGTGCTGGGTGCAGGACGGTGAGAAAAGGGAGATGCCTGGGGAGCTGGATGCCTGTTCCCTGAGCCGGCTGGAGCAGGGGCAGCGACGGCCACCACGGAGCAGGCTCCCGGGCTGCGATGGGGCTGGCGTGAGCTGGCGAGTTCGGCTTCTTCCCCTCTTACACCACAGAAGATGTCGGACACTCTTCCCCCATCCTGTCCTCCCCACGGGTGAAAACGATGTCGTAACACGTTGAAGGACAAAAATAACCAGTGGTAAGGTCCAGTTTCTTTCCTTCCCCCCAAATTAAGAGGTAGCTATGAAATAATGTATGTAAACAGCTGGCTTTAGATCCACCCCTCTCTGAAGAGCTTTTGTAATGGAAACGCACAGAGAGATGTGCGGGGACGAGTAAGGAACTGAGTAATAGGAAGTCTCGGCGAAGGCCGTGGGCACCGGCTCACCCGGAAGGCGCTGTTATTCCAGGCAAGAGCCCGAAGCGCCGAACCCCGAGCGCGCGTGGCGTGGCGGCACGAAGGCGGCGATGCCTGCCGGCCTCGCTTTGCCTCTGCTTTTGGGGTGCTGAGGCATGGCCGGGGGGTTGGTGCAAGAAACCGGCCCGAGGAGCAGGAGGAGTTGGAAGGGAAGGGCAGGGCACCCCGCGGGATGGCTCAGAGCGGCACCGGCATTGAGCATGGCTCTTACCTCCTCTGGAGCTGACTTTCCAAAATAATTTTATCCAGAGGATAAAGATTTGGAAAAAAAAGAGGAGAAGCCAGAGCAGCTCGAGCTCTTGCTCTGCCGAGGTCAAGGAGCGACACGGCGGGGGAAAAAAAAGACCTGTTGCTCGCAGGGAAGAGCCCTCGGCACTGAGCTCACCCACCCCCTCTGCACAAGCCCAGCTGAAACTCAAGATGCTGTAGCCCAAGTCCAGCCTAAAAGTGAGATTACAACCAAAGATAAGCAAAGACAGGAGAGGATGCACTTCAGGAGGCGGCCAAGATGTGCTGCTCCCACTCCTCGGGCAGACTCAGCATCAATTACTCTGCCAAGGTATTTTTCTCCCTTACCCTCTCTGGGTTTGAGTCGCGTTACCTGGCTATCTGCCTTCGGTTCCTTCTTTTTGTTAATAACAACATCAAAACGGGCACCCGCACGCTGATTGAGATATATTCGTGTCACTAAATTCCTGCTTCTCCACTATGATCTTATGAGGTGGAGTTCATTTAATTGCTGAAGAACACGACTGTATTTTGATTAGCGGCTTGAGTCATTTGTGGGGAAGGGCTGAG
>NW_009600369.1:2872-3422 GCF_000690535.1 Cariama cristata
TTTCTGAAATATGTGCCCACTGGGGTGACCTGTTTTCCCAAAGAAAACGATATCCACCACGCCAGCAAACACCACGGGCTCCGCTCATCCAGCGTGACACGGGACGAGGATCTCTATCGACTGGGATGGTGGAGACGCATCCAGAGGGGAATGAACTCCCCTCGCAGCAGGGAAATCCCTCCCACTCACTTAACACTTTTTGTTTAGTTTCTTAAATAAGGCCATGGATCTGCGCCAGAGCAGCCTCGCGGAAGCGGCGGGGAGAGGGAGCTTCCCGGGGGAACCTCTCCGTGCCCAGAGACGCACCGTGATCCACACGCGGAGCAGAATGTCGGGCCCGGCCCCCGCCACCCCTCGACCACGGTGACGCAGCACCAATTCACGGCATCCCGCGACACTGCCCACGTGATGGGCTCATGTTGGGCGACGGTGGCCGTCAAGTCCCTACGGGGCAGAGCTGCGTTCCGGACACCACCGAGCCAGGTCCCTCAGCCCAACCCTTTGGCTGGGCTGCTGCGGGAGGACCCGGCGGGGATGGGAGCCCATGGGT
>NW_009600370.1:0-1924 GCF_000690535.1 Cariama cristata
TGTATACACACGCGTAGGTACACCTACATATATGTATAGGGAAGTATCGTTCCGTCTGGGATTTGCATCCACGGATTTTCCCAACGAGGGTTTGGCCGCGCCGGCTCACGACAAAGCCCCGCCTGTCGCGCCAAGCCCGGCTTGGATTCTCCCTTTTTCACCAGGTTTGGGGCTTCTTCTTTGCCAAATCAGCCCCCTGAAAGGCGCCCACAGCGAGGGTCTGACCCTCCCCTCCGTGACAGGCAGCAAACACTAATGATGGGTACGACCAGTAAAAGCTGTACTGGTTCTGAGTCCTCATCGGTCCACAACTGGGAAGGGTCCTCCCTGCTCTGTGTACGGCCACGCTCTCCTGAAGCAACACAGACGTTAAAGAAGCCCAGTTATTTGGGCTAATACTTTGCTTTTCTTCCCTGCGTTTATTTATTCGTAGCTGTGCGCGCAGCTGCGTGAAGTCACTGCAAGAAGTCAGAAACACCAACTTCAATCACAAGAGCAAAGTAACGCCACCACCTTGAATTACAAAAGTAAAATAAATAATAACAACAAATATTCAAAAGCCTTCCGCAATATTTTACGCAGAAGGAGAGAGAGAAAAACTTCTTCCAGCAGAGGTGGGGGGGAAATCTGGAAGATTAGTAAAATAAAGATAGGAGAGTGCTGTGCTGTGTTTGTGCTTTCTACAAGCCGACCAGGTGCCTCTGCACATAGGCAGGACGAGGGAACTTCTGCCTGGGAAGATCCCGCGTGTGCGGTGCAAGCGGCTCCGCTTCCCTGCGCTGTGTTTAAAATATATTTTCTTGCAGCCAAGATCTGAAAAATTGCCACTGTCTTTATTTGCAAGCCAAACAGATGCGCAAGGAAAATGACCAAATACGCAGAGGGTTTGTGCAGGGAAGAAACGGCGGGGTTTGGGGTTTAGATTTATTTTGATTTTCGACAGGTATCATCACATCTTTCTGCAAAAGAGAAATTGGGGATGATGCAAAGTGGCAACAGGAGCTGTTACGGCGTAAGGAGAGCTCCGGTCTTCTTTACCTTTCACTCGCCATCGGCGAAAGTGATCTTCTCTTCGTTTTTCCTTGAGAAACTCGGGGCTGCAGGAGCCTTCTTACCTCCAGTGATAACTTTCTGTCGGTATTGAACTGTGTGTATCCGATTCGCTTCCCTCTTCTTCAGGCAAAGAAATGCCTTACACACACCGAGAGAGAACCCGGTGTGGATACTTTAACGGACCCTGCGGGAAGTGTAACTGCAAATAGAAACAAATAATAATGTGTAGCCTAAAAACCGGGTGTCTGCGTTTAGTGAGAGGTTTATTTCGGATTCTGGAAGAGTCATAGTGGCTGTGGGTGTGATTTGGTGCGACATTTTCCACTGCCTACCCGGCTGACAGGAGCACGGATATCGGTACAGAAACATTTTCAAGGTTGAAACTTGCATTTTGTGAAACCGTTACCCCCGCCAGAAGGATAGGCCTCCCATATCATTTAAAAAAATGCCTCCTCGTTATTTGCGCTACGTGCACCTAAAAAAATACCCAAAGAGCAGGAAAACAACAAAACCGGAGAGGCTTTTTACAGAGCTTTCGCAAAGGTGCGGTGGCGGCGGGGCAGGGAGCGGACCCGCAGCCGGCCCTGGGCTTGGGGTCACGGGTTTTGGGGATGGGGGACATAGATTGTAAAGTTACCGTTGTCCAAAGTAAATTAAAATCGGCGTAATCTGAGAGTTTCGCTGTTACAATAAGTTCCATTGTTGGTTTTTTTTTTTTTTTTCCCCGCTGCTTTTATTTATTTTTTTGTTCGGAAATGAAATGAAATCGGGTAAGTTTTGTGCTTCTAAACGCCCACAACAACAATTCCTCGGGTTGTTTGGGCGGTGGGAGAAGGCCCGGTCGCACCCTCCCGTCTGCTGGGTGCTCCCC